>NC_043712.1:8181838-8207215 GCF_006229205.1 Suricata suricatta
AATACTGAGAACGAACTGAGGGTTGAAGGGGAAGGGGGAGGGGGGAAAGAGGTGGTGGTAATGGAGGAGGGCACTTATGGGGAAGAGCACTGGGTGTTGTATGGAAACCAATTTGACAATAAACTATTTTAAAAAATTAAAAAAAATTAAAAATTAAAAAAAAGAAGAAGAAAGAATGGAGCCCAGGGGGTCTGCAGTCTCCTGCAGCACAACCTGAGGAAAGGACCAGGGTGCAAGCCGTTTATTTGGGCTGTGACCCCAGGAAACAGGAGTGAGGGGCAGGGAGCACAAGGATGCATTACTGAGGTTGTCACCGTCTGTAGTAGGGGCTGAGTCCTCCAGGCTCCGGGGAAGTGTACAGAATGCCTCCCCAAACCGTCTCCCTGGAGGATGGGGGCAGAGCATGCATCCACTGGCTCCTGGTTCCTCTGGGTGGATGTCTGCAGGGGCACTAATGCCCTACATTTCCAGGGAATGCACTTGAGGACAGGCCGAGCACACAGCCATGGCACTGGAGAAGGGGGAGACATGTGGATTGCACTTGAAGTGGTATCGTCAGCCCCGAGAGGGCCTGAGCTGTGGGAACTGTCCACCATAGCTGCAGCTGAAATCAGAGGGTGGACAGCAGGGTCCCGAATCCCCTGAAATGTACCATCTGCATTGCACCCCTCCACTCCACCATGGGATCAGGCGCTGCTAGGCTGCCCTTCCCTTCTGGAACCTGCCTCTTGCTCTCGTCTGAGCTTCAGATGTGTAAACAGGATTGACACTCTGACATCACATGTGCCTCAAACTCAAGCCAAAACGGAATCACTAACTTAAAAATTTTTTTAAATGTTTATTTATTTCCGAGAGACAGAAAGAGAAAGAGCATGGGGCGGGGGCCAGAGAGAGAGAGGGAGACACAGAATCTAAAGCAGATTCCAGGCTCTGAGCTGTCAGCACAGAGCCCTCGATGGGGCTCGAACTCATGAACTGTGAGGTCACCGGAGCTAAAGTTGGTTGCTTAACCAGCTGATCCACCCGGGTGCCTGTGAGTCACTAATTTTATGTCAAACCAGTTTCTCTTCCTAATTGTCCATCGTCTAGCTGAGTGGACAGCCCAAGACTCCCCCTCGCCTTCTCTGTGGCTGCTGCTCCCCATGTCTCATTAGTCACCAAATCTTGTGGAGTCCAATCACCTGCCCTTCTCTCTCTCTCCCTCCCTCCCTGCCTCCCTTCCTTTTCTATCACACTAGCACAGATTCAAAGAACAAGGCTGAAGACTGCCCATATCGATGGCAGCATGCTCTCATACTTTGAGGACAAGAGGGCATGTGGCAATAGTCACCATTGTTCTTATCTTTTAATCTAGTTACCCTTATTCTAAGCATCTGTCCTGAGAAAATAGTCCTACATGCAGAAAAAGTTTTCTGCACAAAGATACTCATGACAGTATTGTTTATACCAGCAAAAACCCAAAACAAACAACAGCGACAAAAACTAGTTACAACCTAAATGTTAGGGCTAGAGTAATGTAAGATTGCACTATTGTGTCTGTGCCCAGGTGGGGGACCCATCAGTATTGCTGTTCTCTGGGTGTCTGCCCTGCACCAGCTTCTCTTCCCATGCTGTACCCTACCCTCTCCGATGGGCTGGGAGGTCATCCACATCGACCATTCTCAAATCTCTACCTCTAGCCCAGATAGCTCTCGAACTTCTCACCTGTATATCCAGTAGCCAACTAGACATTGCACTTGAATAACCCAAAGGCACTTCAACCTCAAGAGTCTATAACTAAACTTCATGCCACCTTCAGCCTCCTGCCACCAGGTGTCTGAGCTCAGTGGATGGCACCACCATTTTCCTGGAAATGCAGGCTAGAAATATGGATGTCTACCCTTCTTTCCTTTTCTACAACTAACTCACCACCAGGTTCTGTTGATTCTACTTTCTATGTTATTCTCAAGAACATCATTTGTCTGCATCCCCACTGCCACCAGCTGGGTTCAAACTACTGTCATGGCGCGCCTGGGTGACTCAGTTGGTTAAGCGTCTGGCTTTGGCTCAGGTCATGATCTCACGGTTCGTGGGTTCGAGCCCCACGTCGGGCTCTGTGCTGGTGGCTAGCTCAGAGCCTGGAGCCTGTCTTCAGATTCTGTGTCTCCCTCTCTCTCTGACCTTCCCCTGCTCTCTCTGTCTCTCAAAAATAAATTAAAAACATTAAAAAAAATAAAAAAAATACTGTCATTTCTTGCGGTCACTAATCAGCCTCTTATCTGCTCTCTCCGCTTCCGTCTTGCTTCCTCTAATCCCTGTCCCTCTGGAGCCAGAGCGGACTTTGAAAAGCTCAAATCTGATTATGTTCTGAGTGCAGAGCTGCAGGCCTCACCTCTGAAGCCACTAACATGGCACTTTGCCGTTCCTGATGGTGTTCTCAAGAGCAGAGGGGGGCGGGTGCTTCCACATGTGGATGGACAGCCACTCCCACCCCCGCCTGAAACCAGCAGAATCTTCCAATGAGATGAGCTTGCTATCCTGGGAAGCACCACCATGTGGCAATGTCTGCAGTGATCTCTTGTTCATTGACAGACCTTTGTTGAGCACCTACTATGTGTTGGGTTATGCGTGTTCCATGGGGGTGGTATCATCCCCCCAGGGGTGAAAATTCATTCTTGTTGGTTGAAAAATATTTAGCTATTACAATGTTTTGTGGTCCTCCAAAGCTCAAGCCTACTCAACAATATCTCATTCCTTAGTATTTAATTTCTCTCATCAGGGAGAATTTAAATGAAATTAAAGTTTTCTCCTTAGAGGAGCAATAATGAAAGGAAACACAAAAAGGTCGAGAAACACCATGGTAGGCTTTGGTGATATGGTCGCTACTGAGTCAGACATGGTCCCTCACTGTGCAGAGCTTTACCCACTGGTGGAGAAGACACGCATTAAATTATTATACAATGACTAAGTGAAAGACGCCAGACTTAATAGGCTGCATGCTACACATTCCACTTATATGGCATTCGGTGAAAGACAAAACTATAATTGCAGAAATCAGATCTGTATTTCCAGGGACTTGGGTGTGGGAGAGAGTTTTGACCCTAGGGGTCATGAGAGAACTTTCTGGGGTGGTAGAACAGTTTTTTTTTTTTTTTTGAGAGACAGAGCATGAGTAGGGGAGGGTCAGAGAGAGGGAGACACAGAATCTGAAGCAGGTTCCAGGCTCTGAGCTGTCAGCCCAGAGCCCGACGTGGGGCTCGAACCCACAAACCCGTGAGATCATGACCTGAGCCGAAGCTGGATGCTTAACCGACTGAGGCACCCAAGTGCCCTGAAATATTCTATATTCTGATTGAGATGCTACTTCCATACCCGAATGTTGATGAAAACTCATAGATCTATACACCAGAAAGGGATGAATTTTATAAACATACAAGTTATAGGGCACCTGGGTGGCTCAGTCAACCGAGCATCTGACTTCAGCTCAGGTCAGTGAGTTTGGCCCGACATCCAGTGTGCTGCCGTCAGCCTGTCAGTGCAGAGCCAGCTTCGGATCTTCCGTCCCCCTCTCTCTGCCCCTCCCCCACCTGTGCTCTCTCAAATATAAACATAAATATACAAGTTATATTTCAATAAAGCTGCCTTAAAATTAGTATACAACTAATCGAAGTGCCTGCGTGGCTCAGTCAGTTAAGCACCCAACTCTTGATTTTGGCTCAGGTCATGATCTCATGGTTTGTGAGATGAAGCCCCATACCGAGCCTTGCCGGGCTTGTGGGAGATTCTGGAAAGGGAGTGACTTGCTTAGCTCTGCCTTTGCTGAAGGTCACTGCTGCGTGTGGTGGATAGTGTCCAATGGCAAAATGCCTGCAAAGAGGTGAAAGATGACAATTCCTTAAACTAGGGTGGCAGTGATAGAGATTGACAAAAGTGGACAGATTCTAGAAATATTTAGGAGACAAATCAACTGGACTCCATGGTAGGTTGGACGTGTAGGATGGAAGAGAGCAAAGGGGTTGGGGACCTCTGGCTTCTGGCTTGCTTGACTGGGAATATGATGGTACCTTACAGAACCAGAGAACCCTTGGAGAAGGACCAAGTTAGTGGGAGATAAGGCGGGGGGAGATCTTGTGCCCAGTGTTTTCAGGTTAGAGTGGGGTGTACATAGGAAGATCACGCGTGACGCCAGGGTGGAGGCGTCTTTTGGGGCATCCGGGCGCCTACATGCTTCTCGTCAGAAAGCTGTTCCTTTCTCCAACTGGAAGTAAGCTCCCGAATACCAGCCGTGGCTAGGAGCATCAGGGATGGGCACCTGGTCGGGGGAGGGCCACATGTCACCCTCCTGCCACAGCCCTGCCTGCTGTCCAGTCTGAGGTCTTGCTTGTCCACCTTTGACCTGGATTCCGTCGGATAATCTAACTTTGCGACTTCGAAAGCTTCGACAGAACCATCACAGATACCTGGATGTTTTATTGCTGTGCCTTTTGTTTTTTAAAGCTCAGTTGATATTTGCCGAATTTTCTATCAGTCTTTTAATTAGCTTATTTTTATAGTATTGAAACTCACTTGGGAAGGCAAGTTCCCCATTGTGGCCTTTCACTCCCCAAATTTCGTGACCATTCTGTGCAATTACTCTACCTGCTGAACTACAGGATCAATTCCTCGAGATAAAAATGTCCTCTGGAGATTTTATTGAAATCACATCAAATTTATAGATTACTTGAGGGAAGATTGACAATTTCGCAATACAGCCCAAGTCAAGGATCCATTTCGCCATTGATTCGAGTTTGTTTTTTTTAACGTCCTTCATCCAACTTTGACATATTTGCACATATTTTGCTAAGTGTATTCTTTTTATCCCCTGGCACTTTCCAACTTATTATTGCTGGTGTAGACGACAGACATTGATCCTGGTATATTTATCCCCTGCCGTTATCCTCTTTACTCGATGCCCTAATTAGTTCCCGTGGTTTTCCAGCTTATCATCTTGCCTTCTCAGGGCCAATACTCCATCCACATATAATGATAACTTTCCCTCTGCCTTGCGCGGATGTGTACTGCTTCTTTCTGTTTGTTATCTTATTTTCTTGGCTGGAAACTTCAGAACGAAGGTAAGGGCACGTGACAGCAGGCACCCGTGACATGTCACTTCCTGGAGTAGGAAGAGTCTAATGTGATGTTTCCAAAACTGACATCCGAAAAACACTGCCTGCAGGATGCTAGTAGTTTTATTGATATAACAAGTGTTCTGGGCCCAATGAGTTTGGAATGTGTGGAGTTAAATAGAGACAAATTTGTTTCTTTAATTTTATAATAATCTGAAAATTTGGGGGCACCTGGGTGGCTCAGTCGGTTAAGCTGCTGGCCTCGGCTCAGGTCATGATCTCACGGTTCGTGGGTTCGAGCCCTGCATCAGGCTCTGTGCTGACTGCTAGCTCAGAGCCTGGAGCCTGTCTTCAGAATCTGTGTCTCCCTCTCTCTTTGACCCTCCCCTGCTCGCACTGTCTCTCTCTGTCTCTCAAAAAATAAATAAAAGACCTTAAAAAAAATTGATGCTAATATGCCTTGTGGATGTCCAAGACTAAGTAATGTATCTTTCAGTGATTTGACCGTCAATCTTTCCTTCCTCCGCTTTCTGTTTAACATCTCCTGCTTTAACAGGGTAGTATTGGAACTGCTGCTTTAGGGTTTCACCAGGAAGTACGATGTTTGCTGTGATTTCAGGAAAGGAATTTGCTGGGGGTGGAGGTGGGGAGGGAACAAGTAGGTTATTATCATGGTAAGATGACTTTCTCCAATTTCTGGTTTCCTCAGAGTTTTCTTTTTTTTTTTTAATGTTTTATTTATTTTTGATACAGAGAGAGACAGAGCATGAGAGGAAGAGGGGCATAGAGAGAAGGAGACACAGAACCAGAAGCAGGCTCCAGGCTCTGAGCTAGCTGTCAGCACAGAGCCTGATGTGGGGCTTGAACCCACGTACGAATGTGAGATCTGACCTGAGCTGGAGTCAGATGCTTAACCGACTGAGCCACCCAGGCGTCCCTCCTCAGAGTTTTCCCGAAAAAAAAAAGAAAAAAGAAGAAGAAGTGTTGGGGCACCTTGGTCGCTCAGTTGGTCAAGTGTCCAACTTCGGCCCACGTCATGATCTCACGGTTTGTGGGTTCGAGCCCCGCATCGGGCTCTGTGCTGACAGCTCAGAGCCTGGAGCCTGCTTCAGATTCTGTGTCTCCCTCTTTCTCTAAAAAATAAGTAAACATTAAAAAATTATTTTAAATATAGAAGTGGAAGTTGAACTTGATCAAGTGAGTTTTAGGTATCTATGAAGATGGTCATACAGTTTTCTGTTTTTAAATTTGTATAGTTAAAGTCCACCATAGTGCATTAAGTGTGAGTCAAGATATTTACCCGTGGGGTAAATAAACCACAGGATTGCCTGGCGGTGGCAGAAACAGGATAAGACTGAGCAGCCGGCAGGCTGGGGGTTCCCCGGGTCCGGCTGTAGCGCCCAGTATGTCCCTGCGCTACCAGGAGATGGCAGACTGCCTCCTGGTGATTGTTTGCTGCTGTGACTTCAATACCCAGGGGGATGATTCTGAGTTCTACGGCAGGCTGAGACTTCTAGCTAAGGGCAACAATTTTTAAGAATCCCTTAGGGTATTTGATACTAGTTTTGTAAAACCAGTCTAGGGAGGCTGGGCTGGAAGAATACCGGGAACAGAGGGGCGGACTCTCGGCCTCCCTGCCCCTTGCATTTCCTGCCCTGTCCCTCCTTCTTCTCCATTCCTCCCACTCAGAAATTAAGGCATTTAGTTGACCCCTGGTTGAGAAGTTGGTCTGAGTGGAGAGCCCAAGCCAATTGCCAATGACATCATCAAGGGGTTATTAAATTATTTTTTAATGTTTTATTTATTTTTTGAGAGACAGAGAGAGAGTGTGAGCAGGGGAGGGACAGAGAGACAGGGAGACACAGAGTCTGAAGCAGACTCCAGGCCCTGAGCTAGCTATCTGTACAGAGCCCGCTGCGGGCCTCGAACTCACAAACTGCAAGATCATAGCCTGAGCTGAAGTCGGACGCTCAACCGACTGAGCCACCCAGTCGGTTATTTTTTAAATTAATACGAATATTTAGCCATTGTCACGTGCTTACTATGTACCAAATCTTGGCTAAGTTCATAAAAAATATTTTAATTTAATCCTCCCATCCCTCTGAACCAGATAGCATTATTTACATTTTACAAACTGGGGAACAATCACAGAGAGGCCACACCACTTATCTGGGTCACCCAGCCAGTTCCTGGTAAGTGGTGAAGCCAGACTCAGAACCTGACAGTTTGCCTCCAAAATTCACATTCTTGAGTTAAACTAACCTTGCTTTCCAAGAATAAACCCGGTAATGATTGGTTACTCTTCTTTTTTAAAGTTTATTTATTTATTTTTGACAGAGAGCAGAGAGAACGAGCTGGGGAGACACAGAGAGAGGGGGAGATGGATTGAATCCCAAGTAGGCTCTGTACCATTAGTGCAGAGCCCGATGTGGGGCTCGAACTCACAAACCTGTGAGATCACTACCTGAGCCCAAATCAAGAGTTGGACAATCAACTGACTGACCCATCCAGGTACCCCTGAATTGCTGTTTTTACTTGATTCTGTTTGCTAATATCTTATTTAGAATTTTTGCATCTAAATTTTTTTTTACATTTATTTATTTTTGAGAGACAGAGTAAGACACAGCTTGGGGGGTGGGATAGGACAGAGAGAGGAGACAGAATTTGAAGCAGGCTCCAGGCTCTGAGCAAGAGTTCCGCACAGAGCTCAATGTGGGGCTCAAACCCACAAGCTGTGAGATCATGACCTGAGCCACCCAGACCCCCCGAAGTTTTGCAACCGGGTGAGATTTCTCAACCATCTTTCCCTTTTTGTGCTTTAGTTGCTTTCGATATCAGATTTATGCAAGACTCATAAAATGAACTGGACAATTTCCATACATTTTAGTGCATTTTAGTGTTTTGAAAATTTTGGAAAGAATGTAGGCAGTTGCTGTTCCTAAAATGTTTGCCAATTCATCTGTAAAACCATGTGGTCCTAGAGACAACTGCCTTAAACTTCTTTGCTACATTTTTAGTCTTTTCTGGTTTCTCTCCTAGTAAGTCAATATGAATCATTTCTATTTTCCTGAAATAATTTATATTTACCTAGAAAAGATCAGATTTATTAGCAAAAAGTGATACATAGTATTAGATAAAATTTAAAAATTTTTCTCAAAATCCCATCCTGGGGGTATGGCTGGGTGGTTCAGTTGGTCAAGCATCCAACTCTTGGTTTTGGCTCAGGTCATGATCTTGCAGTTTGTGAGGTGAAGCCCTGTGTGGAGCTCTGTGGTGACAGCGCAGAGCCTGCCTAGGATTCTCTCTCTCCCTCTCTCTGCTCCTTCCCTGTTCGGGCTCTTGCTCTCTCTCTCAAAAATAAATAAACTTAAGAAATCCCATCTTAGTCATGATGTGTTTTATTTCTTTTACTTTTTTCATCAGACTTGCTAGAAATTTAATAGTAATAGTAGCAGTAGATAAATATAAGAGCAAACATTTATATAGTGTTTACTGTGTGCTGAGCACCATTCCAAGGGAAATTGTTTCATTGAATCTTCATAACGTCTTTATGTTAGGGATTATTATTATCTCATTCTGCAGATAAGCAAACCAAATCACAAAACTAGTAAGTGACTCACCTGGCACAGCTCAAAAGAGAGAAAAGAGGGGCTCCTGGGTGATACAGTTGGTTGAGCGTCGGACTCTTGATTTCAGCTCAGATCATGATCGCACGGTCATGGGATCAAGCCCTGTAAGATCGAGCGAGGAGCCTTCTCTGGATTATCTCTCTCCCTCTCTCCCTCCCTGCCTCTCTCCCACATGCATACACACTCTCTCCGTCTCTCTCAGAATGAACAAATAAACATTTAAAAAGAGAGAGAGACAGAGAGAAAAGAAAAGAAGATATTCCTCACTCTCTGATTCACAGAAGTCTCTTTTTACAATTCTCTGTCCAGGAAAATGGGTTTCTCTTGGAATTTTTGCTGCCTGCCCCTGCTGTATTATTGTACTGGGGCCACCCTCCCATGAAAGCTGGATGATAGAAGAGGATCAAAACACTAAAAACATACCCCGTAAGAGTCAACCTTCAAGTTTCGGCCCCCTTGCCAATTTCAGTGTCTTCGGGCAATTGCCATTTTGCCTTTTGTCCAGACCTTTCCTTTGTAATCAGAGAGAGAGATCAACCAAAGTGGCTCATTTTATCTTGGCCAGCACCAGAAGAAACCCAGTGCAGACTTTGCAAATTGATTTGGTATGTGGCATAGTCACGTAGAGTTCAACTATTAACTGATCCCACCAAACTGTTCTTTAAAATGGCCATATCAATTTATATCCCTCGAGCATGATACAAAATCCTTCCCTCATACCAATAACTGATATCCAATTTTTAAGTTTTTTCTTAATTTTCTGGATGAAGAAGAAGATATCTTGTTGAGTTGATTTAAAGTTCTTTGTGAGGTTTGAGCATCTTTTCATATATTTTGGGTCATTTATATCACCTCATTTGTAAATTGTTGCTTCTTATCCTTTGCCCATTTTGTTGTTGTTGCTGTTGTTTAGTGATTTGTCTTTTTATTATTGATTTGTGGAAATTGTAGCTTCTACTGTTTGGAATTTATTGAGGTTTACTTTGAGACTCATTATTTAATCAATTTGTTTTTATGTTCTGTGAGCATTTGGGGGAAAAAGGTATTCCCTGTTCAAGATCCTTCTAGATATATTAAAACGATCCTGTTAATTTTGTTATTTAGGTTGTCTATGTGATTTTTAAAATATCTGATCAGTTAAGTTCGTAGGCAGATATTTTCAAACCTCCTAATCGGGTTGTGGTTTTGTAAAACTCTCTTCATATTTCAGTTTTTGTTTTATGTATTATTTTCAGCATATTTGTCCATGTGTCTGCTCCAGATTCATAATTAATCAATTACTCAGTTATTAAGAGTGGGAACTATGGTGTTAGGTTCTCTGCATTCAAATCTTCATTCCTCCTTTTACAGAAAAGGTAGGTGCAGGTGGCTTGCTTACTTAATATTTCTAAGCCTCAGTTTCCTTATCCCCCTGTGAAATGGGGCAAAGAATTGTTGTGAGATTAAATAGAATTATCCATGTGAGTGTTCAATCAATGGCCATTATTATATTTTCTTGATGATTGTACGTATTTTCAATTAAAAATAATACTCAGTTTTATTTAGTGCTTTCCCCCTTAAATTATTATTTATTAAGTAAGCTCTACACCCAACATGGGGCTCAAACTCACGACCCTGAGACCAAGAGTCACAGTTGAGGTAGATAGTTTCCAAAGAGACAGCCAAAGGTGGCTACCATAAATTCTCTCCTTCCCTACAAGCCTATTCCTGCCTTTCACCTGGAGGGAGGGTCTGGTTCCCTGACTCATTTAATCGGCCTTGTATCTGGCCTTGACCCATAGAAAGCAGAGGGAGTGACATTGGTCAGTTCCAGGTCTAGCCTTTCACGGGCCAGGGAAATTCTACTTGTGTTTGGGCAGCCAGTCACCATACTTCAAGGATCAAGCTCTAACATTAAATGGTGAAGCACGGTTGGAGAAAGAGAGGCCGTGTTGGAGAAGCATCAGGTACCGTACATGTGAGTGAAGTACACTTGGACTGTCCAGCCCAGCCCGGCCACTGGCAGCATGCAGCTGAGTGACCTCAGACCATGACCCAAGTAGCGAAGACCCTAGTAAGGCCCTGCTGGCATCCCTGACCCACAGAATCGTGAGAAATAACAATTCACCAGTTGTTTTCAGCCACTAAGCTTTGGGCTGATTTGTCACTCATCAGGAGATAACTGAACCAAGAATAGAGCTGGATTTTTCTTTTTTACTTAACCTGAGAATCTTAGTCTTTTAATAGGAGAATGTAATCCTCTTGAATTTTCTACAGTTGTTAATAATTGGTCTTGTGTTTGACATCTTGTGTTATGTTTTCTGTTCCTTTTACTTTTGTGTTATTTCCTCTCTTCGTTTTATTGACATTTACTGGCTTGATCTGTCTTCTTTTTCTCTCTCCTTTTTTGGGCCATTCTATATGTTTTTCCCCTAGTTGTTTAATATAAAAAATTTTAAATGTATTTAAAATTATATTTCTCTCTCTCTCTCTCTCTCTAAAATGAGAGAGCTTGAGAGGGAGGGGGAGCCGGAGGTAGAAGGAGAGAGAGAATCTTAAGCTGAGCACGGAGCCTGACACACGGCTCGATCCCACGACCCTGAGGTCATGGGAGCTGACTGAGCCACCCAGGCGCCCCTAAAATCATATCTCTAATAAAAATGTCAAAAAAATTAAGGATCTATAATCTCCAAGCAAGATTTGTCCTTTAGAATGATACAGTGTCCCTTACATCCACATTTAAAAAGCATTATTAAGTAAACATAGAAGATAAATTTTGGATTATTACTAATTGTCACTGTATGTATCTTATATTTTAAGAATGCTTTTTAAAAGATTGCACAATTTCACAACCCTATTGCCAACCACTAGATAGAATTAACTATAAGCTAAACAGTTCGGAAAGAAAACTAATAAAAGGTACCTAAGCTATTAAAAGAAAAAACGCTTACCAGGTTTAAGTTCTTACAGACCACGTTTTTAAAAGTCTCTGTCTTCAGTAGATACTTCTTTGAATCACTTTTTTAAAAAAACGTCTATTTATTTTGAGAGAGCGCATGCATGGGCTGGGGAAGGGCAGAGAGAGAGTGAGAGAGAGAATCTGAAGCACAGATTCACACCCAGCATGGAGCCTGACACCGGGGGCTCCATTTCTCCACCCGTTCAGTGTTAGAGGGGAGCGTCTGGTTGTGTGGGTCTCCAGCAGGGGACCCTCCCCTCATTTCTCTGGGTACAGCGGGTCTTCACTCTTGCTGGATCGGAGCCAGGGAAATCAGTGAGTCACTTCCTGGTGAGGGAGCGGGATGAGGGCTCACACGGCTGTGTTTTGGATGGTACAGGGAAGGGTGGCTCTAGAAGGTGGAGAATTTGGGGAAAGGTGATTTCCCCATTTATCCAAGAGAAATGAAACCTGTGTCCATGCAAAAACTCATACATGACTGTGTATAGCAGTCTTACTCTTGTCTATGGCCATACCACCCTGAACGCACCCGATCTCGTCTGATCTTGGAAGCTAAGGGCCTGGTTAGTACTTGGAGGGGAGCAGTTTTACTCTTTTTAAAACATTTTTAATGTTTATTTATTTTTGAGAGAGAGAGAGACAGAGTGCGAGTGGGGGAGGGCCAGAGATCAGGATCCGAGCTGTCAGCACAGAACCCAATGCAGGGCTCGAACTCACAGATTGAGAGATCATGACTTGAGCAGAAGCCGGACACTTAACTGAGTGAGCCACCCAGAGGTCCAGTATTATTCTATTTTTGAATGTCTTATTTATTTTTGACAAAGACAGAGACAGAGTGCGAGCAGGGGAGGGGCAAAGAGAGAGACATAGAATCTGAAGCAGGCTCCAGGCTCTAATCTGTCAGTGCAGAGACAGATGCGGGGCTCGAACCCATGAACCGTGATAACATGACCTGAGCTGAAGTCAGACGCTTAACCAACCGAGCCTCCCAGCCCCCCTGCTACAGCAGTATTATACTTAATACCCAAAAAGTGGGTACAGCTGAAATGTCTGTGAACCGATGAGCAGATAAAACATGATATATCTATACATGAATATTACTCAGCAATAAAAAGCAATGAAGCCTGATACATGCTACGGCATGGATGAACTCTGAAAACATGCCAAATGAAAGAATCCAGTCACTAAAGACCGCATGTTTTATGATTTCTTTTATGTGAAATGTCTATAATAGGCAAATCAGTAGCGACAGAAAGATTAGTGGCTGGGGGTTGGGAGCAAACAGGGAGTGGCAGCTAATGGGGGCGGGATTTTTTAGGAACGATGCAAATTCATAAAATTAGTTACTGCTAGTGTCGCACAACTCCGTGGCTGTTAAAAACCACGGCGATGTATGCTTTAAACAGATGAGTTTCAGGGCGCGTGAAGCAGATCTCGATAAAGCTGTAAGAAATCTGCCTATGGTGAAATGCAGACATAAACAAACAAAACCTCGAACACAAGGAAGTATAGGACTAAGCAAGGCACTGGGGAGGTACCAGGGAGCTTTTGGACGTGGTGGGCATGAAGAATGGGCAAGACAATCGTAGGTGGCATCGCCCCACTTTCAGGCGGCAGAGTTAGGGGCAGGGCCGTCCAGATGCCACGAAGGGTCTTGCCTGCCCCTCTAGGAATATGGTGGACGCCTCACAGACAGACCCCAACAAGGGCCTGGGGGCCGGAGGTGCAGCAGATTTCCCCTGCTCTGGGGATTTCTCCTTACTGCAAGGGTGAGATTCTTGAACTCGGCACTTGGAAGATTAAAGAACGGACCGAAGGGAAGAACAAAAGCCCCACCGAGGCATCAGAATTTTGCGGTGTCTGCCCAGCCTACAGCAGTCCCCTTGCCTGAGTCCTTCCTGCCCTCTACCTAACAGAGGAAGCCCCCAGAAGCCAGGCTGGCTCACGGACCCCCTGGCAGCAGTTGCCTTGGCCCAGGCTGTGGCTAAAAGGCTCTCAGTGCATATGAGGAGGGTAGGGAGGCGCTGGGTCTTGGGAAATCTCATTGATGCAGCCCGTGAACTTTCCCTCCAAGAAGGGCCCTGCCCACCCGGCCTGGGTAGGTGTTGCTTGGAAGACGCAGTCCTGACCCCGCAGCCTCAGCTGCCTGACGCCATGTCTGTCCGCATTCAAGTCGAGCAAGGTGACTGTAACTCCGAGAAGGTAGAACCGAAGCATGGAAATCATGAGGAACGGAAAAACCCACATGATCAATGTCAAAGAAAGTTCTGTTAAAACAGACTAAACACAGGTGCAACAGGGAGATTCATGGTCATTCTGATCAGATTTGTCTGTTTTGAAGATGTTTTGAAGCATTAAAAAAATTTTTTTTTAATGTTTTATTTATTTTTGATACAGAGAGAGACAGAGCATGAGAGGAGGAGGGGCAGAGAGAGAAGGAGGCACAGAACTGGAAGCAGGCTCCAGGCTCTGAGCTGGCTGTCAGCACAGAGCCTGACGCGGGGCTCGAACCCACGAGCGTGAGATCTGACCTGAGCCGAAGTCGGAGGCCCAACCAACTGAGCCACCCAGGCTCCCCTTGAAGCATTTTTTAATAAAGCTTTTATTTTTAAGTAATCTCTGTACCCAATGTGGGGCTCGAACTCACAACCCCGAGATCAAGAGTCACATACATGCTCCACCGACTGAGCCGGCCAGGCGCCCCTTGAGACGGGAGCTGTTATTATCCCCATATTATGGATGATAAAACTGAGGCACACGGAGGTTGAGAAGTTCAGCCAAGGACCCGTGGCCATACAAGTGGGAGAAATAGACACAAGCCAGGCGGTCGGGTTCTGAACTCTGGAGACTGCCAGATAGTAAAGACCGTGGAACACCATCAACTAACTCCCTCTTCTCCTGAGCTGGTGGGGAGGGGCTGCTCTTATTTACAAATGAGCCTTAGCTGAGACCAGTGAAGTGGGTGAATTATACAGAGCAACCCTCAACACATTCACATCTGTGTCCCTTCGGGAGGGCGGTGGCTTCCAGTCTGTGTACCTGGAAGTCACAGAGAATATCTGAACTACTCCGCAAGGGGTAGGTCGGAGAGCAGGCGAGCCTGGGATGCTGCAGGGGTGTCTCACTCCTGCAGTCGGTTTCCTTTGAGATCTTGTGCCCTAGAGCCGCCCGCCTCTTCCCATTTGGCTTTTCTGTAGTTCTCTGCCCTGATTGGCCTCTCTGTATTTTCAGAAGCCTGGTTTCTGATGTGCAATTTTCTATGGCCAAAATGTTGGCAGCTGCCACTCCTCTCTCCTTTCTCATTGAAACACATTTCAATTGCAGAGGAAATACATGCTTGGTGCAACTGAATCAGACAAGAACGGGAGTGTAAAAATAAAAGGGAAGACCCCAATGTAAGACTATCTCCTTTAAGAATCTTGTCTACACTTACAACATTCACTTGTTTTACAAAATTCGAATTGTACTGATTTTATAATTGTACAAATTCTTTATTTTTTAAAATTTTATTTATTTATTTTGAGAGAGAGAGAGAGAGAGAGAGAGAATGAATCCTAAGCAGGCTCCGCACTATCAGCACAGAACCTGACGTGGGGTTTGAACTAAGGAACTGGGACATTATGACTTGAGTTGAAATCAAGAGTTGGATGCTTAACTGAGCCACCCCCAAATTCTCTATGAACTTAATGATCTATTGTGGACATTTTCCCAAACGAGTGTTCACCTTTTCCTCACTCTTTTAAAGGCTGCATGGTGCGCCATCTGTATTTATTTATTTATTTTTTAAAAATTTTAAATGTTATTTTATTTATTTTTGAGAGATAGGGAGAGACAGTGGGAATAGGGGAGGGTCAGAGAGAGAGGGAGACACAGAATGTGAAGCAGGCTCCAGGCTCTGAGCTGTCAGCACAGAGCCTGACGCAGGGCTCGAACCCACAAACCATGAGATCATGACCTGAGCCGAAGCCAGACGCTTAACCGACTGAGCCACCCAGGCGCCCCATGCCATCTGTATTTAAAACAGTGCAGTCCAGTAGAAATATAATGAGAGCCACACACGCCGTTTAAAATTCTCCAGTAGCCACATTGAAATAAAGGAAATGAAACAAAGTGACATTGATTTTAAGCATCTATTTTACTGAACCCAGTGGGTCCGAAATATTTTCATTTCAACATGTCAACAATATATCATTATTGAGATTTTGTTGACATTATTTAAAAACAGTCTTTGAAACACAGTGTGTATTTTACACTAAGAGCACGTGCAAACAAGTCGCATTTCAAGTGCTGTGTAGCCACATGTGGCCAGTGGCTATCATGCAGGATGGCACAGACATCAACCATAATTTATTTAACTGTGTGTCTGCTGATAAAGATAGAGATTCCTTCTCATGATTGTGAGCAACGCTACAATGAACATTCTTATGCTTCTCACGTTACACACGCATGTGATTATTTCTAGTAGGATAGATTTATAGAAGCGAGGTTTCTAGGTCAGAGAGTTTATGCATTTTATAGTATAATAGATATAGCTAAATTACTCTCTAATAAGGCTAAACTAATTTATACTTCCAGCAACAGTACATAAGAATGATCATTTCCCACACTCGTGCCAAATTGGATGGCATTCCTTTAAAAAATTTTTTCATCTCTCTCTGCCCTTTTGCATCTGTATGCTAGCATACTGCATTGCATCATGAAGGAGAGACCCATTTCAAAGCTGGATTTTTTTCTATCAGCCAGATAGAGGATGTGTCTGGCTGTGTAGGTAAAAGAAAACCCAGTGAACACTGGCCCAAATAAATCAGCTTTTTTTCTCAAGTAAAAAGAAGTATGGAACAAGGTGGCTGCTTGAGGTGGTTGACCCAATGATCACTGAAACCTTCAAAAATCCTTTTCTGTCTTTCGAATTTAATATTCTTAGCTGGTGGGCTTTTCTCTCTTTGTGGCTGTCATCTTATGGTCACAAAGTGGCTGCCACCACTCCAGACAGGATGTCTGCATCCCAAGAAGGAAGGAGGGGGAGGTAGATGGCACTAGCTACTTCTTACCCTGCCACACTTTGCGGGATCCCAGACCTTCAAGAATCTTGTGAGATAAAAATGTTCTTGTTTCGAGGCGCCTGGGTGGCTCAGTCGGTTAAGCATCCGGCTTCAGCTCAGGTCATGACCTCACGGTTCGTGGGCTGGATCCCCACATCGGGCTCTGTGCTGACAGCTCAGTGCCTGGAGCCTGTCTTTGGATTCTGTGTCTCCGTCTCTCTGACCCTCCCCTGCTCGCGCTGCCTCTCTCTGTCTCTCAAAAATAAATAAAAAACATTAAAAAAAAAGTTATTGTTTCAAGACCCTAAGTTTTGGGGGTGACTTGTCATGTGGCAACGGAGAGCTAATAGAGTGCTCTCAGAAGGCCATCTCTTTGCGAGCTACCAACCTCCATCTCTGTATCATTTTCTTCCCCCTTTAAAAACTCACCCCTTTTCATGCAGCTCTAGGGCAAGGGCCACCGTGGTTGAAAGGGAAAGGTAATTTAGAGCCATTCAGAGAGCAGAGATGCCCTGGGCAAACTTTCCCCATCTTTTCACACTTTCTGATGAGTTTCTTGGCACTTCATCTCAGAAGAGAGGTCAGGGATGGAGACCGTTTCCTCGCTATGTGGACTCAGGTTTCCGTGAAGAACACCCCTGGCCTCTCTCTGCACCCCTCACTGATTCTGCCCAAGGGGGGAAGACTCGATTGGTGCATCTGGGGACAGGCACTGAGCATGTCTCGCCTGGCCTCTTCTGGGCGTTCTCTTCTGGGTAGTGCAGGGGGCGGTAGAGCTTTCCAGAAGCCTCTGCCCACACATAGAAAGGGAAATTCAGATCAGAAGGACAGCCATTCCCTCCAATTGGACTTGATGAGTAATTTAGCTAGTTTGACCTGTCTCGGTGTCTTATATCTCCTTGGTTCCCCACCAAGAGGGACAGAGCGGCTCTGTTTGTTGCTTCCCTCATATATATATTATATATATATTCATAGTAACTGCACTTTTTATGAAGATATAAAACAAGTTTTATACAAGGGAAGGATGACTGGGTCATTGTGGGTAGAGGTGTGAGGCCAGTTGGAGGTTGGAGTGCGTCTTGGTTGAACCTGTGTCCCTAATATTGAGGGCAACTAAGTGAGTGTGTCTACATCCATCTGTCCCTCTGATGTATCAAGGACAGTGAATCCTGGGTTCCCCCTTCCAGCTCTTTCTTCTTCTCCGGGCAGGTGTCCCCTGGGGCTGGGAGGGCTGTGACCCCACTTCCCTTCCTGCAGAGGACAAGGACTCAGGGAGGCTCTGGCCCCATGGGGAGGGTCTTAACTCCTCATTGCACCTGCTGGCCAGAGCCCCGCTTAGGACCTCCGGTGGAGGGTGCGGAGCAGCGTCACCCCCGCCCCCGAAGCTGCGCCGGCCCCGGCTGCTTCCCGGCCTCCCCGATCTCTGTTCTATGCGTGATTTTTTACGATCGATCTTATATCCGGCACAATCAGATTTATGGCTCCTGCATCTTATGAAATTACACAGATGTTGCTTCTCTCCAGGACAGTAAAAGGCAATAACATTCTTGCAGATTTCGACAGCAGGCAATTCAATAAAGGGCCATGTATATTTTATAAGTACAATAAAGACAAGGCTCTCTGCCCGCACCGCGGCCCGCCAGGACCCAGCGCTGCACTGGGCGGCCTCCCGCACCCCCCTTCCTGTCTGTTTGTCGATCAGGTCTCTCCCATGGCCACACGGGGGATCGGGGAGATTTATCCCCTTTCTGATCCATTATTTAAGTTTGGCTCCAGGGACCCTGCAATGGGGGCTGTTTAAAATTTAAAGGTGTTTGTGGAACTTAATACTTTCCTCCCTCTGATTTGCACTATAAAATTTTATCTATATTTTTGTTGCCCTATAAAACGTTTCTATCTTATCGGGATGGCTTGTTCTTTTACAGGCAAAACCATAAATACCTGATGAGGTGAGGGTTGGTGGAAGGTCTCATAGAGGAGTCCTAGGGGGAGACAGGAGGAGACAATCCACCTCTGATCTGCCACAGACATCCTGGGTGGCCACGGGCCCGGGGAGGGGGCTGGCCACCACACTTCTCTGAGGCTCAGTTTCCTCACCTGGACAGTAGGGAGAACCATAGCACCCACGGGATAGGGCTGTTGCGAGGATTCGGGGACATGTGGTGCCAGGTGTATTGGTTGGGTGCCGGCCACAGCATGTGCAAAGGCCCCGAGGTGGAAAGAGTGGAGGGAAGGGGCTCTGTCTCCAGGGCAGGATTGCAAGGTGCCAAGCCAGGCTGGGAGCAAATCCCTGTGTCAGTTTAGCGTTCACTCTCCAACCTGTGCCTCAGTGTCCTCATTTATGCCATCGAGGTCCCTGCCTCACAGTGGTGCTGTGTGGATTAACGCTTTCATGCCTGCAAAATGACTAGCTTGGTACCCTGCACACGGTCACCACTTGGCAAGTGTCCGGTGTGGCTCTTGTCATTGTTACAGGCACCGGGGCGAGGCAGGCCGTGTGCCCAGGGAGCAAACTGCAAGGAGCCCCTGCTCTCAGGGGCTAACCCAGGCACCTGCACACCTCTGAGAGTGAGGCCTCCTTACATTTTGCGCCGTGCCCGCCTCCCTTGCCCACCTCAGGCCTGGCCCTGCCACCGGGGCCCCTTCCGTGGAGGCGGGTGTGCAGCATGGCCGAAGGAAAGCAGACCCCGGGATGAGGGCAGCGGGAACTGGAAGCCGCACCTTCTAGAGCTCTAGGCCTTGCTGGAACGAGGCGAGCGAGGTGTCCCCCGGGCCAAGCCAGGCTGCGGCTTTCAGCTGATCCTCCCCAACGCCTGCTCTGTGCCAGGTACCTGCCCGGCAAGTCAAGACTAAACTCCACCCTCACGGAGCACCCGGTCTAGTTGTGGGGACGGAGATAGGCGAGCGTGGGTGGGGATCAGGGGCTGTGGTGGGCACACTGAGGCGGAGGGGCTTCTATCGGTGAGAATGTGAGATGAGTCAGGGAAGGCTTCTCGAAGGAGGTGTCCTGAGCTGGACCAAGAAGGACAGGCAGGAGGTTGCCAAAGTGGGAAGGGCACTCCTCCCAGGGTGGGGGTGGGGCGACACGAGCCCAGGCTCGGAGTGTGAGATGCAAGATGGGGGGGGTCAGTGCCTGGGTGGGGGACCGTGCTCCTTGAAACTTCCGGTTACAGCGGAGACCTCAGCTGGCATCAGCAGGATCTCTGGAGCCAGAATGGTCCCCCGGAGCCGCTCCAGGCGGAGGGCAGGAGGCCAGACCTTGTGTCCTGCAGTAAGGAGTCATTGGGACCGCCTCCCAAGGCCAGGAGGAAGGTCCCGTCAGCCAACGAGGATTTCGGGGCCTGAGTTTGGTTGGTTGCCGTCGGGAGGCAACGCTCCTAGAAGCTGAGAGGGTGAATCCCCTGGTCCTGGGGGGCCTTGGCGGCTCACCACAGCCTCCAGGACACCGATCTGACCCTGTCAGGGGGAACGGCGGGGTGCCCGTCCCTATAGAAATCCAGACCTGCGGCTTCCTATTCACGGGGATGTCTACCATCCAGAAAACCAGAAACATAGCACGCATGGCTGAGGGTGTGGAGAAAAGGTGGTAAAATACACACAGCCTAAGCTTGATCGTCTTAATTTGTAAAGCACACCGTTCAGTGACGTTAAGTGCATTCATAGCGCAAAAGGCTTGTAGTCCGTGGGAATGCAAGGTGGCGCAGCTCTCAAAGAATTGAACTAGAATCCCCATGTGATCTAGCGATCCCGTGTCTAGGTGTACATCCAAGTGTACAGAGAGACTCTGTACGTCATGTTCACAGCAGCATTTTGACGGTAGCCAGAAGGCGGAGGCTGTGTGTGCACTGATGGGTGAGTGGGCACATACATGTAATAGGATATCATTTGACCCTAGAAGGGCAAGAAAGGGGCGCCTGGGCGGCTCAGTCGGTTAAGCGGCTGACTCTTGATTTCGGCCCAGGTGGTGATCTCACAGTTCAGTCCGTGGGTTCAAGCCCCGCACTGTCAGTGTGGAGCTGGCTTGGGATTCTCTCTCTGCCCCTCCCCCACGTGCTCTCTCTCTCTTTCAAAATAAATAAGTAAAACTTAAAAATATAATAAGGTAAGAACTGACAATACAGATGAACGTTGAGGTTGGCAAAAGAGCAATAATGCCTCACAAAAGGACAAATACCATAAGGTTCTGCTTACACGAGGTCCCTAGAGTCATCAAGGTCACAGGGTCAGAAAGTAGGATGGTGGTGGCAGGGGCCGGGGTGGGGGGAGGATGGGGAGTGAGTGTTTCATTGGGAGAGAGTTTCAGTTTTGCAAGATGCCAGTTCTGTGGATGGATGGTGGGAGGAAGGCATGACAGTGTGAATGTGATTAGTGCCATTGAACTATATGCTTAAAAATGGCTAAGATGATCAATTTTATGTGATGTGTATTTTACCACAGTTTAAAATTAATTAACTTTGGGGGCACCTGGGTGGCTCAGTCAGTTAAGTGTCTGACTTCAGCACAGATCATGATCTCATGGTTCGTGAGTTCGAGCCCCAAGTCAGGCTCTCTGCCGTTAGCTCAGAGCTGCCTTCAGATCCTGTCTTCCCCTCTGTCTCAGCTCCTTCCCTGCTCACGTGTGCACACACATGTGCACGCTATCTCTCAAAACAAAAAACATTAAAAATATAAAATTAATTAATTTTTTAAAAATTTAAATTAAAAAAAATTTTTTTTAATCCAGGGGTGTCTTGGTGGCTCAGGCAATTAGGCTCTGACTCCTGATTTCGACTGCCATCATGATTTCATAATTCCTGGGTTTGAGCCCCGCTTTGGCCTCTGCTTGGGATTCTCTCTCTGTTCCTCCCCTGCTCACACACGTGCTCTCTCTCAACATAAATAAATAAGCTTTAAAAAAAAAATCCAGAACTAGAGGTCTGAGGACAAGGAGTGCTCTGGGCGCTCCCTCTTCTGGGCGGTCCCTCTTCCTGAGCCTGCGGTCTTTGCGAGAGCTGTTATCTTGTGCAAGGTCATCCTGACCAGCTCAGAGAATGGCCCACAGGTGGGTGCCGGTCACTTGGGTCCTCAGGAAAGCAGGAGCTGAGAGGGCTAGGAATGCAAATGGTCCTTTGGGGAGTAACCCCCGGGAAGGGAGCCGTAAGGAAGCAGCAGGCTTGGGAGGGGGACCAATGATTGCGGTTCGGGCCTGACAAAGGCTGTGTCTTCGGCCAAAAGCTCTGGGACCAAGGCTGTCGGTTGGCGGACTCCCATGTTGGATCCATCTACCACAGTCTTGTGGGGCCATTGCTGGAGCCACCCCAAGAAGAACATGACCTTGGCTCCAAAGCTGAGGCAGACTTGAAAGAATCACCAGGTGGAGGCTGGCAGCTGACTCCCCTCCCCCCAGCAGAGCAGGGAGTTCTTCCTTGAAGGGGTTTCTGAGCAGGGCCTCTCCACGTCTTCCCAGCTGTCTGTCTACCCACACGGAACCGGTGAGTCCTATCCTTGGACTCAGGACCTCGGATCTAGGGTTGAGTCAGGCTCTCTGGACACCCGGAGCCGTGACATGGCCAACTCTGGAGCCCTTGGTGGCCACGTTCTGTCGGGTGGACATAAGGTGTGAGGGCAGGGGAGGGGGGTGAGGCAGGGGTGCAGAGAAGAAACAACGAGATGGAGAGAGACGCCCACAGCACTCACTTCCTGGTGCCAACTGTTAAGGCTTAGCTGCCCCCTGCCCTTCCCCAGCCTGGTAGTTCACCATGTTCTTTCCCAAGATTCTGCCAGCAAATCCCTCCTTTTGTTTGAACCAGTCATTTAAAACAATCATTATAACCCAGACTTTTAACCAGTCCAGGGAGGATTCGCCAGGGCTGGAGGAAGAGGAGGAGGAAGAACGAGAGAGGCAAGCAGATCAAGCAGAGAACACGGAGAGCTGCGCCCTCTGCAGGCGGCTCTGGGGCTTGGTCGTGACCTTCCCAGGGTGATCCTGCCTGCGGTCTGGGCGCTGATGAGTGGAGATGCACGCGGGACCGTACCAGACGCCCCGACGTGAGCCTTTAGGCCACATTTTTGCTGCACGCTCACTTACTGGCGGGCCGGGAGGTCTGTTCCGCTGGTAGAAGCTACTTGTGCAATGAAACTCATCATCTCTCATCAACCCCTTGGAGACGGAAGAATAGGATTTATAAAATCAGTTAATTGAAAAAGAAGTGTATTCGAAAGCCAGGGAGAGAATGTTCTGAGCAGGGGACCCCGAGGACTGTCGCTCCCTGGATTCCGTGGGTCGAGGCCGAGCCGAGACCAGCAGAACAAGGAGGGGGAATCAGGCTCCGCGCCTTGGAGGGATGCACGGTCACTTGCAAAAGATTCCTGCTGTCGTATTTTTTCTTTTCCGTTTGCCTTGCCACAGTAGATTGCAAACATGGTGGATTGCTCACCTTGTATGCCTCCCTCTTCTTACCCCATTACACAGATGAGGAAACGGAGATGCAGAGAGTTTCAGTGATTTGCTCAGGGCCCCATAGCCAGCGAGGATGTGAGTCAGTGAGTCAGGACGTGGGACTGGAACGTGGTCTCGTTCCAAAGCCCTTGTGTCCTCAAAGCTAGCGGATGGCGTGAGGTGGAGAATCACGCCACCCCTTTGAGGTGGATCCCGCGGGCAAAGGCTGCCTTGACCCTCCCAGGGAGTGAGACTGCAGAATTCCAGGGGAATCTGACCTTTCTAGGCCCCTGCGTTTTCTTAGTGGGCACTTAATTTCCAAATGAAATCTCTTTTGAAAAATCCTAACTTTGTGTTAGATGAACTAAAAGGCAAGGAGCTTTTAAAAATTTTTTTTAATGTTTTATATTTATTTTTGAGAGACAGAGAGAGACAGTGTGAGCAGGGGAGGGTCAGAGAGAGAGGGAGACACAGAATGTGAAGCAGGCTCCAGGCTCTGAGCTAGCTGTCAGCACAGAGTCTGATGCGGGGCTCGAACTGTGAGATTATGACACTGAGCTGAAGCTGGACACTTAACCCACTGAGCCACCCAGGCGCCCCTGGAGCTTTTGCTTCATACAGAGAACATGTGGAAACTTCAAGAGGTCCAGGACAGACAAGTAATGCAAGAAGGGGCAGGAGAGCCAGGGTGTGTGGGGATAGACAAAGGGAAGAAGGAGGGGAGACCAAGGTGTGGGAAGAAGGGTGACTGAGAGAGAGAAAGGTAACTTGGTGATATATAGACAGACAGACAGACAGGGATGTAAAGTCCCAGAGGAACATTTAACTGAAGATGGAAATTTCGGGAAGGATAGAGTGTGAATTGAGAGAGAAAACAGAAAAAGCAACGTGAGAAGAGAAAATCAATGAGAAACAGAGGCACAGAAATACAGAAAACAGCAATTGATGGATGGAGAGAAGGAATTTAACATAGAGGCACAGAGCCGAACACAAGAGAGAGAGACAAGAGAGGAAGAGAGAGAGAGAGAGAGAGAGAGAGAGAGAGAGAGATGGGGGACAAGGAAAGAACAGAACAGATGGAGACCTAAAGTAATGGAGGCTTGGGAAGAGAGAGGTAGGGGAGGAGAGGGAGAGAGATGGGGAGGAGGAGGGAGGGACAGAGCTAGGAAGGATAGGAGGGGGCAAGGAGAGAGACAGGAGGGAAGTGTGGACACTGCCCACGGAGGAGGCAGGTGTTGGGAATCGCCCTCACTCTGCTGTCGGCAGGGAGGCTGACACCAAGAGGCTGTGACTCCCCCTCCCCTGGGGCCGACCCTCCCCAGACCCTGCAGCCTGGAAGCCCCCCACCCCTGCCCCCCGTGGTGCCAAGAAATCAAAGACAGGAGGTGCTTGGGTGCAAGGATCCCTCATTCTGAACAGAACCATTAATGTATTCTAAAAAGCTTTTTAGCTGTGGTCGGCTCTGCATGTTATTAATTTCTTTATTACAGATCTTGTTATTTTCAGAGGTCCCCGGGGACCCATTAACAACAGGTTTTTATGGGAAAGAAGTCCGTTAAAGTGGTGGAATGCTGCTCCTCAGCCCTGAGTCAGTAATCGGAGTCGCACCGAGGATAATGCAGGCTGGTTTAATTTCCAAAATAGCAACAGTTCAGACATTTAATTGCAGTTTTATGCCCTTTTTTCATGCTGCCGAGTGTAAAATATGTGACCAGTAATATATAACGGCTAACCACTGCGCCCCGGCCTGCCCTGGCTTCCTGGTCTCTCCTGGGGAGGGACGCAGGGAGGAAGGAAAGGAAGGAAAGGAGGGAGAAAGAGGGAAGGACGACCCCCAGGGGGGTTCCCTGAGCTCTGGCCTCTCTGGGGTTCAGTTCTGCCCTCCCCTCTCACACTCTCCTGGCCCTTCCTCCAACTCTGCGTCTTTGATTTGAAAACTTCATATTCTGCCGTCCCTTCCTCATATTCCCCTGCTGTTCCTACATCCCCAACAGGTTGTGAGCCCTGGCCCAGGGGCCCACAAGTGACCAAGTGTGATAGGGCTGGCCGCTGTCGCAAGTTCCCCTTTCTGCCCTCCCATAGCCCATGGCCTTCAAACTCACAAGGAAAGGAATGCGCCAAGGAAAATGCACGGAGGGAGCACATCCCTTTGCGCCTTTCCCTATGGATGCCACCCTTACCCCCAATAAAGGCACTTGCCCACCCTTCTTTGTGGTCTTGACTCCCCACCTCCTTGGTGGAGACTGCTGCCCTTGGCTTTGTATCT
>NC_043712.1:8207315-8247472 GCF_006229205.1 Suricata suricatta
AATTTGGAGGTGGAAATGCGGCAGCTGCCATTATTCTGTGATGGTCTTTGTGGTCATAGATAGTGATGACAGATGCTGAGGTGTCCAGATGATCATGTGACTTCTGTCCTATAATCTATTAACATGGACTATAATATTGATTTTCACATGTTGAACCAATCTGTATTCCTACAACAAATCCCACTTGGTCACGGCATATAATTTTTTTGAGAGAGAGAGAGAGAGAGAGAACATGAGCATGAGCAGGGGAGGAGCAGAGAGAGAGAGACACAGAATCCGAAGCAGTTCCAGGCTCTGAGCTGTCAGCACAGAGCCCAACGTGGGGCTCGAACCCACAAACTGTGAGATCATGAGCTGAAGTCAGATGTTTAACCGACTGAGCCACCCAGGCGTCCCAAGGCATATAATTTTTTAAGTTGATGAATTTGGTTTCCTAGTGTTTTGTTAAGGATTTTTACCCATATATGCATAATGGATATTGGTTGATAGTTTTTCTTCTTGTGTGATGTTTGTCTGCTTATGGTACCATGATAATTACTAGCTTCATAGAAAGAGTCAGAAATGCATTCTCCTCTTCTATTTTTTGAAAGAGTTTGTGAAGGGTCTGTGTTAATTTGGTAGGATTGACAGGTGAAGCCGTCTGCTCCGATGCTTTTCTTTGTGGAGGGTTTTTGATTATTAATAGGTACTCGTTACAAGTCTGTTTAGTTACTCGACTTACAAAAAAAAGCTAGTGTCAATACTTTGTGTCTTTCTACAAGTGTGTCCATTTCATTTTGGTTATTTCATTGTTCATGGTATTCCTTTATACTCTTTCTTATTTCTACAAGACCAATAGGGCTATCTCCTCTTTAACTTCTGATTTTCATAATACAAGTCTTCTCTGGGAATGGGACTTTGAAGGGACATCAACCCATCTGCCCCTTCTAACGGCGGCCGGCTTTTCACTGTAGTCACAGTAACCGGGCTAGTGCAGAGCCAGCAAGAGGGGAGATGATAAGAGTGAACGTTAAAATGCCATAAAGCTGGCCGTTCTTACTGAGGAGCAGCTATTGGCTTTAAAAAAAAAAAATAAATGCTTCCCAGATTGCTGTAAACCTTTGGTTAATTTCCCGAGTTCTGAAAAAGTTGTTTCTGACAATTTTTGCCAGTGTTTTCATTACTTTTATGGTGGAGGGAATTTTCAGAGGTCCTTACATTGCCATTTTTGCTGACGTCATCCCTCCCCTTTCTTAGAGCTACATAAAATAATAGTGTTTCTTACAATTGATGACATCTTAGATTTGATAAAATATGGTAAGCCTTAGCTGTACAACACAGCTAATGAACTAATGGGGGAGTTAAGGATAAGGTGACACTAAATGCTAGACAATAAAAAACATAGATGATGGGGTTGATATGTAAATTAAATATCTTAGTCCTTACATTGTTGTGAAAAATGATAGAGATATTGATTATTGACCAATAAAAAGGAAAACAGAAAATGATTAATTCAATGGAAGGCAGGAAGAAAGGAAAGAACAAAGAAAAACCAAGTGAAGAGACACATATAGACACAAAATAGATGTTATAAGTAATTACCAATAAAATAATAATCACAATAAATGTAAATAAATTAAATTCATCCATTAAAAGATAGACTTTTTCAGATTGGTTTAAAAATTCAGCTATAGACCCTATTTACAAGAGACACATCTAAAAAAGTGAAGTAGGTTATAGTAAATGTATAGATAGAAATATACAGTAAGAAATAAGTAGATACTAACCAAAAAGGAGCTGGTATAACAATGTTAATACTAAACAAAGTAAGTTTTAAAGTGCAATATTAAGAAAAGTGGGTGATATTTAATAATGAAAAGAACAACTTTCTAGGAAAAGATAACACTGAACTTGATACAGCCTAGAATGCATTAAGCAAAAATTGACAAGTCCCAATTATAGGAGGAGATTTGAACACATTTGAGATGGAAGAAGGAAAAAAAATACCGAGTAAGGATAAAGAAGATATCGAAGGGGCACCTGAATGGCTCAGTCAGTTGAGCATCTGACTTCAGCTCAGGTCATGATCTCATGGTTCGTAAGTTCAGTCCCCACATCGGCTCACTGCTGTTAGCCTGTCAGTGCAGAGCCCACTTCAGATCCCCTGTCCCCCTTTCTCTCCCCCTCTTCCATTTGTGTTCTCCGCAAAATAAGTAAATATTTAAAAAAAGAAGATATAGAAGACTAGAAAATAGCGTCAACAAGCTTGACATAAAGGACCCCTGTAGAATACTGAATGTAGTAAGCGGAGTTATATAGTGTCTTCATGCATATAAGAAATGTTTATAAATACCAACTCATTCTAGCACATAAAAGGAGACAAAAAATAACAGAGAAACACTATCACACAGACAGCATAAAATTAGAATTTACTAATAAAAGCTAGCTAGAGTGGGGAAACATTTCTAAATAATTAATGGATTAAAGAAGAGATTATAACATCAATTATAAATATTTATAACTGAACAATTAAAAACTATTTTTAATGTTTATTTCTTTTTTAAAAACATTTTAATGTGTATTTATTATTAAGAGAGAGAGACAGAGCATGAGCATGGGAGGGGCAGAGAGAGCGGGGAGACACAGAATCTGAAGCAGGTTCCAGGCTCCAAACTGACAGCACAGAGCCTGATGCAGGGCTTGAACTCACAAACTGTGAGATCATGACGAGAGCCGAAGTCGGGCGCTTAACTGACTGAGCCACCCAGGTGCCCCAATGTTTGTTTATTTTTGAGAGAGAGAGAGAGAGAGAGAGAGAGTGCACACGCAAGTGGGGGAGCAGAGAGAGAGGGAGGGAGACACAGAATCTGAAGCAGGCTCCAGGCTCTGAGATGTCAGCACAGAGCCGGATGCAGGGCTTGAACCCACGAATTATGAGATCATGATGTGAGCTGAAGTCAAATGCTTAACTGACTGACCCAGCCAGGAGTCCTAGCTGAACAATTAAAACTCTACACATCAAAACTTTTAGGCTGGGTTAAGGTGAAAATCAGAAAATTATAGCCTTAAAATAACTTGAGCCAAATTTTCAACTCAAGAAGATTAAAAGAAATGAACTAGAACAAAGAAGCAATAGAAGTTAGCAACAAAATCAAAAGTTGATTCTTTGAAAAGACTAATAAAATAGATAACCTCTGGTAAGGCTAATGGAGGGAAAAAAAGATTTAAAAAAAGAGACATAAGTACAGACACAATAGAGATGAAAAAGATCATAAGGGAATGCTTTGAATAACTTTCTGCTAATACATTTAAAAACTTAAATGGATGGGGTGCCTGGGTGGCTCAGTCAGTTAAATGTCTGGCTTTGGCTTGGGGCATGATCTCACGGTTCGTGGGTTCAAGCCCTGCGTCGAGTTCTGTGCTGACAGCTAGCTCATAGCTTGGAGCCTGCTTCAGATTCTGTGTCTCCCTCTTTCTCTGACCCTCCCCTGCTCATGCTGTCTCTGTCTCTCAAAAATAAATTTAAAAAACATTAAAAAAATAAAATAAAAACTTATATGGAGTAGACATTTGCTTTATAAATCTAAAATTGATCAATATTAGCCTCAAAAAATAGAAAGCACAAATAGATCTATAGCCACTTGAATATCTGACTACAATGAAAACATCAGAACTTGGATATTTTTTCAGATGAATTTTACCAAAATTTCAAAAAACAGATAACTCCTGTCTTGAACTGCTTCATGAACAGAAAGGGAATAAAGCTTCCGCCCCATCTCCTTTTCTGTGGCTGACATAACCTTAGTACCAGAATTGGAAAAAATAGTTTGAGAAAGAAAAATTATAGGCCAGTCTCACTTAAGAACATAGATATAAAAATCCTTAGCAAAATGGGGGTGCCTGGGTGGCACCCCTTGATTTTGGCTCAGGTCATGATCTCATGGTTTGTGAGTTCATGCCTCACGTCAGGCTCTGTGCTGACAGTGTGGATCTTGCTTGGTTTTCTCTCTCCCTCTCTCTGTTTCTCTTTCTCCCTCTCTCTCTCCCTGCCCCTCCCCACCTTGCTTTCTCTCTCAAAATAAATACACTTTTTAAAAAAAGTTAGCAAAATGAATCCCAAGTTTTACACTAAAAACACACCAAGATGAAACTGAATTTATAGGAAGACAATGATGGTTTAGTATTAGTAAATCTATTGGTGCAATTCACCACATTAACAGATTAAAAATAAAAACCTTTTAAATTTCAATAGATGGAAACAAACCATGTGAAATAAAAGTAAAATAATTATATTCTTAAAAAATATTAATATAAGAAAAAGTTAACCTAACATTGAAATATTGGAGGCAATTTCTTCAATTTTATACTGAAAAGAAATACGTGCAGCACCAAGTACATGGTCCATAGAAGAAATCATTGATAAGCTGTACTTCATTAAAATGGAAAAGTTCTGCTCTGTGAAAGACAATATCAAGAGAATTATAAAAACAAACCACAGGTTGGGAGAAAATATTTACCAAAGATGTATTTCATAAAGACTATTATCCAAAGTACACAAATAACTCTTAAAACTCAACAATAAGAAGACAAATATCCTGATTAAAAAGTGGGCAAAAGACCCAAACAGACCTCACTAAAGAAGGTATCTAGGAGCGCCTGGGTGGCTCAGTCAGCTAAGCGTCCGACTTCGGCTCAGGTCATGATCTCACAGTTAGTGGGTTCAAGCCCCGCATCAGCTCAGAGCCTGGAACCTGCTTCAGATTCTGTGTGTGTCTCTCTCCCCCTCCCTGCCTCAAGCTCTGTCTCTCTCTGTCTCAAAAATAAATAAAACATTAAAAAAAAGAAGGTATCTAAATGTCCAATCAACATATGACAAGATGTTCTACATTGTATATCATCAGGGAAATGCAAATTAAAACAACGAGATATCACTGCACACCTATAGGAATGGCCAAAATCCTGAACACTGACAACATCAAGTGCTGGTGAAGACACTGAGCAATAGGAATTAATTCATTGCTGGCGGGAATGCAAAATAACACAGCAACTTTGGAAGACAGTTTGGCAGTTTCTTACAGAACTAAACATACTCTTACCACATGACCCAGCAATCACTCTCTTTGGTATTTACTCAAAGGAGTTGAAAACTTATGTTCACACAAAAACCTGCACATGGATGTTTGTAACAGCTTTATTCAGAATTGCCAAAACATGGAAAGTGACCAAAATGTATCTCAGTAGATGAATGGATAAATCAACTAAGGTACATCTGGACAATGGAATAGCGGCCAGTGCCCAAGAGAAATGAACCCTCAAACCACGAAAAGTCATGGAAGAGCCCTAAGTGCATATTGCCAGGTGAAAGAAGCCAATCTGAAAATGCTACATACTGTATGATTTCAACTATATGACACTCTGGAAAGGGGACACTACGGAGACAGTAAACAGAAGAGAGATTTCCAGGGGTGCAGAAGGAGAGATTTTTAGGACAGCGAACATACTCTCTATGCTATCATAGTGACGGTAACAGGTCTACACTGGTCCAGACCCACGGGATGCATGTACGGCACCAAGAGTGAACCCTGAGAGAAGCTACTGTCTTTGGGTGATTATGATGGTCCAATGTAGTTTCATCTTTGGTTAAAAGAAGCATCATTCTGGTGAATAAATCTTGATAACGGGAAGGCTATCCATGTGTGGGGACAGGGAGTATAAGGGAAATCTCTATACCTTATTCCTAATTTTGTTGTAAAGCCAAACTGCTCTAAAAAGTTGTCTTTTTAAAAAAATTGTCTTTAGGGGCGCCTGGGTGGCTCAGTTGGTTAAGCCTCCGACTCCGGCTCAGGTCAGATCTCACGTTCGTGGGTTCGAGCCCCGCGTCAGGCTCTGTGCTGACAGCTAGCTCAGAGCCTGGAGCCTGCTTCCGGTTCTGTGTCTCCTTCTCTCTCTGCCCCTCCCCCTCTCATGCTCTGTCTCTCTCTGTATCAAAAATAAAACATTAAAAAAATTGTCTTTAAAAAAGAAAAGAGATACATGGAATAAGGATAAGAAAGGTAAGAATATATTCAACGTTTTTCATTTTTTAAAAAAATATATCCATTGAGCTAGCACTGGACCATACAGAAGTAAGCAAAACAAAGTTCCTGTTCTTCTAGAGCTTACACTGTAGGGGAGGAGACAGACAAAAACAAACCAATAATGTATAACGTGTTAATCCTAAAATGAGAAATAATGTAGGGTAAAGCAGATAAAGAAAGGTGTGTGTATATGCATGTGTGTGTCGTTTTCATAGGGGTTGGGGAAGGCTCCACAGAGGCCATGATATTTAACAAAGACCTGACATTCATGAAGGAGTGAATCAGGTTACATAAAGTAGCTCCAGTCAGTGGGAATAACAAGTAAAAACATCTTTAATATGATTTTTTTAAATGTAGAAAATCCAAAAAATATACACCATTAGATTTAATAAGAGAATTTAGCAAGGTTGCCTGATACAAGATAAATATATTAAAAAACCACTTGGATTTCTACACAATAGCAGCTACCAATCAAGACACAGGATATGAAAAAGAAAAAGGCTTCATTTCCAATGGCAACAAAATCAGCATAACTGTGACTACATTTAACAGAAGATGCATAAGACCTATGTAAAAAATGAATTATATATCTCTATTGATCTAATAAAATTGAATCAAATAACACCTAATAAGTAATATCTAAATAAATAGATTATGTTTATAGAGGAAAGACTCCATATTGTAAAGAGAGCAAGCTTCCACATGTTAATAGAGACATTAAATAGAATTCCAACCAAAGACACAGTCAAGTTTGTAAAGAAACTTGGAAAGCTGATTTAAAAATTCCTATAAAGATAAGCGCCAAGAATAGCCGAGACAATTCTGAAGAGGAACAGGGCAAAGTGAGATACTTAGCCATTCTGCATTAGGGTGACAGTAGCTAAAACAAACAAACAACATCTTTGTTTAAATAAATCCCAAATGGATGTTTCTGATCGGCGGGCATCTCTCCTTCAAGCAGCAAGTGGTAGACCCAGGCTTCATCCATCGTTGGTTTCCATGTTTCAAGGTCACCATGCATGTTTGCATCAAGTTCATGGAAGAGGAAAGAGAATGAAGGATGGTGCATCGAAGTGTTTGTAAGCAAAGCCTGGAAATGGTGTACATTGTTTCTGTTCATATCACTGGCCAGAACTCACTCGTGTGGCCACACCTATTGCCAGGGAGGCTGTGAGATGGGGCCCACCTGCAGTCTCAAGAACAGGAGAGGGGGGCGCCTGGGTGGCTCAGTCAGTTGAGCATCCAGCTTCAGCTCAGGTCATGATCTCACGGTTCGTGGGTTCGAGCCCCGCGTCGGGCTCTGTGCTGACAGCTCGCTCAGAGCCTGGAGGCTGCTTCGGATTCTGTGTCTCCCTCCTTCTCTGACCCTCCCCTGCTCGTGCTGTCTCTCTCTGTCTCTCAAAAAGAAATAAAAAACATTAAAAAAAAAAAAAAAAGAACAGGAGGGAACAGGTACAGTGAAAAGCTAGCCAGTCTCTGTCATACCTGCCATATCCAAGATGTCTTATACAGACATAATCATCTAAACCACCTGGAGTGGCACAGGGTTAAATAAATAGATCAATGGAAAAGGAAGCAGAGCCCAGAAACTGAACCATACATGTCTGGAAAATCTCCATATAACAGTGATAGTTTCACAAAGCAGTGGGGAAGTGGGGAAACATGTAATAAATGATGCGGGGACAGCTCGCCAACTGGATGGGAGACAATATCAAATAATATATACGGAAAGCCATACATAAAACCTCAGGTGACTTGAGGTTCTAAATGTAAAAGAGCAAAGACTTTAAAATAATTAGAAGAAAGTATCAGAGAGTATTTTATGGTTTTATTTAGGTAAAGATTTTTTTTTCACTTTTTAAAATGTTTTTTATTTATTTTTGAGAGACAGAGCGTAGGTAGGGGAGGGTCAGAGAGAGAGAAGGAGACATAGAATCTGAAGCAGGCTCCAGGCTCTGAGCTGTCAGCACAAAGCCCAACGCAGGGCTCGAACCTACCAACCGTGAGATCATGGCCTGAGCTGAGGCTGGATGCTTAACCGGCTGAGCCACCCACTCACCCTGGCAAAGATTTCTTAAATGTGGGAAAGACAGAGGAGGGGAAAAACACCAACCATGAAGGAAAAGACTGATAAATTTGACTCTTCTTTCTGCTTCATTGTTTTATTTGTCTATTACTGAGCCCAAACCACTATATATAAAGACATACACAGTATAAAAATGTTTAGACCACAAATAAGAGAAAATATTCTCAAAGTAAAAAACCATTAAGGGTTAGTATTCAGATGACATACAGAACTTCAATAAGATGAAGGCAAATGACCAGCAGAAGAGTAGACAAATGGCAACTAATATGCAAAGGAGAAGATGGAATTTCCTATAAAAACTGAACAGATGCCCAACTTCATAATAATTGTGAAAACACACAAAAAAGATCAACAATAAGATACTCAAACACATCAGTCAAATGGGCAAAAGTTTTAAAGTCTGGCAGTACCAGGTTTTACTAGTAAAGGTATGGGGAGGGGCGCCTGGGTGGCTCAGTCCGTTAAGTGTCCAACTTCAGCTCAGGTTATGATCTCGCGGTTTGTGGGTTCGAGCCCCGCATTGGGTGCTGTGCTGACAGCTCAGAGCCTGGAGCCTACTTTGAATTCTGTGTCTCCCTCTCTCTCTACTCCCCTCCCCCCACTTGTGCTTTGCCTCTGCCTCTCAAAAATAAATAAATGTAAAAAAAAAAAAGTAAAGATATGGGAAAATGAAGGCTCTTGTGAACTGGGAGGGCAAATTAGTGCAAATACTTTGGAGAGCAATTTGGAAATACAGCCTGACAATATACACACCCCAGGACCTAGCGCTTCCTCCCCTTGGCATATGCACCCGAGACATTTTGCTCTTAGACACAAAGAAACTTGCATGAGGGTGCTCATGGGAGGATTGTCTACACTCGCAACAAAATCAAGAAACAATCGGTCTGCCAATAGCAGAATAAATAGAGACATTACTGTATTCTCCTACAATGGGCTTCTCTTCCGTACCATGTAAAATGAATGAACAACGGCTACATGTAACATCGTGAACAAATCTTGGGAAAATGATGCTGAATGCAAGAAGTTGAGAATGATCCCTTTCATGTAAATATGTAAACAGTGGCATGTAAGAGCTCATTTAAAAATTAAAAATATACCACATAATACTATATTTTATGGACAGCTATATAGTGAAAGTATAAAAATGTGGATGGGCAGGATACATACCAACTTAGAGTTACCTATGAGTCAGTGCCAGTGAAGAGGGTAATGAAAGGAATCAGAATGAGGGCAAAATCAGATAGGAGTAATATAGCAAAATGTTAATGGTTGCTAAATATGGGTGATGAGCAGAAAGGTTAATCTATTACTCCCTATTCTTCCATATGTATGAAATATTTTGTTTAAAATTTTATTAAAATTTTTTTAATGTTTATTTATTGGGGGGGGGGGGAGTAGGCAGAAAGAGAAGGAGAGACAGAATCCCATGTAGGTTCCGCACCCTCAGTGCAGAGCTCAATGTGGGGCTCGAACTCACAAACCACGAGATCATGACCTGAGCTGAAATCAAGCATCCGATGCTTAACCAACTGAGCCACCCAGGCGCTCCCTTGTGTTTAAAATTTTAATAAAATAATTTCTAAAAATCTTAGGGAAGGATTCCTGTTGGCCTATCCTGGATCATTTGCCCATTTCTGAACGAATCATCTGGAAGAAAATGGCAGCTCTTGCTATAGCTCTATATAGGCAGAGTTCTGTGGCTGTGGATAGTGTTACTGAGAAGGAAGAGAGGCAGCACAGACAGTACCAAAGATGCCTACCCTATGCTGGTCCCAGGGCATCAACAGTGAATATATTTTGGAAATTAACTTGGGAGCACACTAATGGGTGCTCCCCAAGGAGCTTCTTTCAGGAATCAAACCCAAACCTGCCAAGTTAGAATTTTCCAGGCATTCACATTTCAAAAAAGCCCTGGTTTTGGTTCTGATAGGTAGCCCTAGTTAAAAAAAATAGTCATGTAAGGCCTTGGGTTCAAGCCGCCATGTTGAGTTCCTGGCTCAGGTGAGCAGGGCTCAAGCCTTTCCCCACCTGCCATGCGCCTGGGTAGGGACTCCTTCCCTTTGAGAGACAGCCTGTGGGCAAAGGGGGAGGACACACACAGGTGGACTGGTTTCTAGAAATGCTCCATTTCCAGATTTCATCCTCCAATGATACACTTGGCCTTAACCACCTCGTTCCTCTGGGGTTTGGCATTAGGAGGTCGATTAGGGAGCGAGGAACTTGAGCTCCCCCTCGAGGCCAAAAGTGTTATTGTTGGCGATTCTCTAAAGCTCTTTTGCGTGGTTAAAAATAACAATAAGTAAAACAATGGCTTCCCGGACACTTAGTAAGTGCCAGATACTGTGCAGAAATGATGTGCCCGAAGTCCTTAAGCTAGGGCGTGGCACATTTGGGATTCAAACCCAGGTCTGTCAGACTACTAGAGCCACACCATGGGGAACCTTGTGTTTAAAGGTCCTCCATAGTGTGGCAGCAACTGGCCACCTCTCCTTACACCTGCCCACGATGACATCTCAGAGTCTACTCTTCTCCAAGTACACGGAGCACCATGTGGTGGCGGTGATGCTGTTGATGCCCTCCCTGCCTGGTGTCCCCTGTGTATCCTTTCTACCAAAACATCTATGTGGCAAATCCTAATTGTTCTTCAGGGCTCTGCAGAAATGTCCAACAGCATAGTTTGTTTGCCTGTCTCCCCCATTCCGCTGTGCACTCCCCAAAGTGGACATCGATTTACTCATCTCTGTATCCCCAGCTGATGATCAGAGTGAGGGGGATGAGCGAATACACCATCGAGTGAACGAATGAATGGTAATGCCGATGGCAAGCAAATGGTAGCAACTGCGGAGGACGGATGCCTGTAGCCATAGTAACGATGATGTAGCTGCGTGATAGTGCTAGAGGATGGTAACCATGGCGACATTGACGGTGAGGCCTGTTTGGACAGTACTAACGCTGTCCACTGTCCCTGTCCATGCTAAGCTTGATCTAATCAGTGGCCAAAGAAGGTGATGAGCGCAAACTGCTCTCCAAGACCCCGCACAGTGGTCGAATCCCCTGAATGGTCCAGGAGACTCTAGGAAAACCGTGTTGGGGAGGAGGGGGTAGAGTCGGCCTGGATGTGCTATCTGTGCAGGCAAGAGGCTATTGGATGGACAGATGTGTAAGGTAGAGGTTGCGTTAAGGCTACTCTTGTCCTTGTGAGCGCCAGGGAAGGTCTGTGGCCAGTGTATTAGGGGGAAAGGGACAGCCCCCTACATGAGTGAGTGGCACCATCAGACGCGTGGGGACAGGGTTGCGGGGCGGGTATCAGACTGCCTGTGTGGCCGCAGTGCGGTGCTTCCGGGAGGGGCCCTGCGGGGGCGTGCGCTCCACTCGTGGGGGGCGGGGTTCCCGGGCTGCAGGGCGGGGACGCTGGGCCGCGCTGCTAGCACGGCTGGGGGGTCGGGGGTGCTCCTCCCCATCCATCACCCGGAGCGCTGCGAGCCTGGCGGATATCACCGTGTCACGGGCTACTCGGCTCGCAGATCTTATCCTCTTCATTTCCGCCCGAGCCCAGCCCGCCTGCGCGGGCTCCCTGAAGGCTCCATCCATCATGGGGGGATGCGGGGGGCTGCAAGGGTTGGGGGGGTACTCTCGGACGGTGCGGAGGGGGGGGCAGCAGGAACCAGAAGCACCGTCCGACACCCGAGAAAGGACAAGTGGGGGTTGGGGGACCTCTGAGTCCGCTGTTCCACGAGGGGTGGGGACCCCCTCTGCTCTGGAGCGGACGAGGGACAGGGGCCAGCCGCGGCCCTAGCCCGGGACACTCGGCAGGTTGCTGAGGCCCGAACCCCTGGGTGCCTGGCCTCTCTCTCCCACGCTGGGGAGCAGCTTGGGGAGCGTGTCTGTACCCCAGACCTGGGGAGGGGTGCTGATCGCCGGGCCCGCACCTGGCCCCTGCGGGGCGCCCCGGGCCCGGGCCCGCAGCGCGGGCGGGGCGGGCGCCCCGAAGGGAGGCCTTATTTCATTTCCCCGCGCTGCTGAGGTTTCTGCGCAGTGTCTCTCTCACCTCTTTAAATTTTACGGCCCTTGGCTTGTGGCCGCCGGGCCCCGCCCTTGGGAGGAAGCGGGTGCTGGGTCTGGGAGCTTGCCCCCCACCCCCGGGCCGAGGGGTGGCCCCACCAGGCAGGGCGCGGGTCAGGCCCGAGGCGCCCGGACTCTGCGGGGCAACCGGCCTGCGACCCCCCGCTGTGGTTCCAGGGGGGGGGGCCTCCCAGGAAGGTGGTCTCCGTCGTCTTCCAGGGCCAGGGGGCGGGGTTTGCCTCGGAGCCCCTCAGGTCAGGCCCCGCCTCTTTCCCAGACTCCAAGGCCGGACGCGCCTCCCTTCTCCTGCTCCCAGGGAGTCCTGGGGTGTGTGTGGTGGTGGGGACTGCTGGAAGAGGGAGTAAGAGGAGCAGAAATGGATACCAGCCTTGTGACCCCTTTGCGTTGCCAAGCCCCCCCCCAGCTTCTTCTGGGGCAGGATGGCACCCCCAAAGTCCAGAGGCAGGGTCAAGTACTCAGGCCGGGCAAACTCTGGTCGCTGGTGGCGGGGCTGAGCACCTGCCTGGAGATCACGTTGGGGGGCTGGAGAGTGAAGAGGCCCCTGGCCCCCACATGATTCCTTCAGGAGCCTGAGAGGACTCCCTACCAGGGTCAGGCTGGGGGAAAGGGAAGGGGTGTGGCCCTGCCTGGAGAGGAGTGAGGGGGAAGAGGGGACCACGAACAACAGAGGCCTGTGCTTGAGAGAGGGCGTGAGGGAGGAGAGAAGCGGGAGCAGGATGTGTGAGGACGTGGCATATCTGTGGATCTCATTAAGCAGCGGAGACACGGCCCATAGACACAGCCATTAGGGCAGAGTCCAAATTTGCACAGGGTTTTGTCTGACTCCAGAGCCACCTTCTTAGATTTGCAATCATCACCTTGACTTCTCTACAATTCACCTTTTTTTTTTAACGTTTATTTATTTCTGAGAGAGGAAGAGAGAGAGAGAGAGACGGAGCACAAGCAGGGAAGAGGCAGAGAGAGAGGCAGACACAGAATCTGAAGCAGGCTCCAGGCTCTGAGCTGTCAGCACAAGAGCCCAACAGGGAGCTTGAACCCACGAACTGGGAGATTGTGACCTGAGCTGCAGTCGGATGCTTAACCCACTGAGCCACCCAAGTGCCCCTCCACAGTTCACTTATGAACACAGCTCTGGGCTGCACAATCGAGCAGCCACCCACGTGACTGACAAGTACAGAACTAGAAGAAAACAAGGACAAAACAGAAATTTGGCCCCACTGGCCTCCGAGACGGGACCGTCGGCCCAGCAGTGGGAGACACCAGCTGCCCAGGATGTCCCTTGCAGGGGCTGGGGTACACCAGGGCTGGTGCAGATCAGAGCAGGGGTGTCGGGGGGGAGCTCTGAGGGGCAAAATTGCAGCTGCAACAGCCCACCTGGTGGTGGGAGCCTGCTGGAAGCCTCCAGGCTGAAAAAGGCTCTAAAACATTTTTTTTCTCCATTGACCTGGAGAGGAAATGTCCTGGATATCACACTCCAGGGAGCTCAACCACCGGCATCTTTATGAGGAGAACCGGTCACCTCCGCATGACCCAGCAAGGGCCTGATGTGGCCGCCCCTCCTCCATCCCGCTCCTGCTCCCGCGTTCTGTCTCCTGGTTAATGCGCCCATCTTTTTCCCCCCCCCCCCCGCTCCCAGAGTACAATCTCTCACCACCTCCCGCTGATTTGCTCTTTCTAACATCTCTCAGATCAGTTCCCTTCTCTCTTATCCCTGCCACTAGTCATCGTCCCCGGTTCCCACCCATCCTCCATACTGTGAGGACAGTAGGGCCATGTCATCCCCTCGTAAAACTCTTTAAGGGCTGCCTGCTGCTCGCAGGATAAAGCCGGAGTTCACAGCATCACGTTCAAGGCCTTTAAGCTCTGGTCTGACTCCCCTCTGCGGCCGCTGGTTGCCTTTCCTGCTTCCCTTTTTTTTAAGTTTTTTTAATGTTTTTTATTTATTTTTGAGAGACAGAGAGAAACAGCGTGAGCAGGGGAGGGTCAGAGAGAGAAAGAGACACAGAATCCGAAGCAGGCTCCAGGCTCTGGGCTAGCTGTCAGCACAGAGCCCAACGTGGGGCTCAAACCCACGAACCCTGAGATCATGACCTGCGCTGAAGCTGGACGCTAAACTGACTGACACGGGGCTCGAACCCACAAACTGTGAGATCATGACCTGAGCCGAAGCCGGACCCTTAACTGACTGAGCCACCCAGGCGCCCCATCCTGCTTCCCTTAAGTCTACTTTGCTCTTGCATGTTTCTGAACCCACTACAGATAATTTCCACTGCCTGTAATGTCCTTTCCTCCCTTCTCTGCAGGGCCGAGGTCCCGTCACCCTTTGAGGCCCAGCTCAAACGTGTCTATCTGGTCAGGGGGAAGCCTTTCTGGAGGGAAACCCTTCTCTGTACTCTCCGGATGGCTCTGCCTCCTTGTCCTCTGGTTAGGAGATGTCTGGCCCTTGTGGGAGACTGCGCACCAGGGCGGGGGTCCTCATTTATCAGGGGAGCCCGAGTACCCGTCAGAAGGGGGCCTGAGGGGATTGCTCTTGGGTGAGAAAGGGGAACGTAGTTCTGTTTGGGACCTATTATCGGGCTGCTCCCAGCCTGGCTCTAGACTTCCGGGCCCTGGGACCCCGAGGCCCCCATCCTTGGGGTATGAGTGGGGAGAAAGGAGCTGGTGAGTGGCTTGTTTGAACATTACCGCATCACACAAACTCTCTTTCCTCTGAGCACCCCTCACACTGCCCCTCAAGGCTGCAGAAGACCTACTGGCAACGAGGAGTCAAGATTCAGAAACGTTCACTCAATGCCTGTGGCTTTTGCATCTCATAAGGATGACTGGTTGTCATGGAAACCTGAGTGCAGGAAGTGCCTGTTGGCTCCCTTCCCGGAGCCGGAGCAGCAGGCTGAGTGCCCTGTACAGGCTCTGGTTGAGCCAGTGTGAGGTGGTGCTGGGTGGCGGGGGGCCTGCCCGCTCTGGGCCACACGGGGTCTCCTCATTCACTTCCCGTCGGAAGCTTGAGGGTTCATCCCACGTGTTGGCCTGGGCCTGCATCACATACTCCGCGGCGGCAACCCTGTAAATACGTTTCTTTTCCTTTGGGGACCAGCAACCCGCTGGCTAAATACTCATGCTTGGGCTCTGGAGTCAGACAGAATGGCTACTTGTCTTGACTCTGCCGCTGGATGGTTGTGTAGTCTTGAGCAAGACATTGGATTTTCTGAGCCTCAGTTTCCTCATCTCTTATAGAGGGATGATAGTGGCATCATGGGATCTCTACTTTTAAAAAAATGTTATTTTTGAGAGAGAGAGGGAGAGAGGGAGAGCAAGCAAGCCAGGGAATGGGCAGAGAGAGGGGGACAAAGGATCCAAAGCAAGCTCTGTTGACAGTAGAGAGCCTGACACAGGGCTCAAACCCACAAACCGTGAAATTGTGACCTGAGCTGAAGTTGGATGCTCAACCAACTAAGCCACCTAGGCCCCCTGGGATTGCTACTTTTGGCAAGATGGTGAACTAGTGCTCTGCAAGGCCCTCCCACTAAAATTCAACTAGATCCTGCATGAATTACAAAAACAAAACAACACAAATAAACCGGCATTTGTACGCTTCGCTGGGTTTGTTAAAAAGTAAGGAAGATCTCCACGAAACACCCTCTGCCAAGAAAAATACAAGATAATGGGGAACTGAAACCGAAGCATTGGAGTGGTGGATAACAGGTTAACAGGAAAATTAGGCTAAATGGTGAAATATGTGCTGTGATAGGCAAATTAAGTTGAGGGCAGAGGCGAGGCCAGAGAGCTTAGCATGAGACTGGCTTTGAGCCAAGGTCTCTTAATGGTGCTTGAAGCAGCTCCAGGTTCGTAGCATCCCCTGACTCCTGGCAGAAACAGATGCGCCTCAGGAGGAAGGCACCTTCAACTTAGGCCCTCAGGGTTCTCACAGATTAAAATTCACAGAACATGAGCTCACAATCAGGGATCACGAAACTACAAGGAAACTAGTCACCATGAGTGAGAGTCACCAATATAATAAACACCATACTTTGGCTGTTGGAATGACAAAAGACAGAATATAGCAGAATCATGTATAAAAGGTTCAAAGTAATACAAGATGGAATACCAAACAATTATTGGCCTAAGACTTGTGTACTCCTATCTTTTGAAAACGATAACAAAATAAAGCCGTTTTTATATGAACAAAATCCGAGGGAATTCACCACTGTTGGACTTTCTGTAAAGTAAAAGAAAATAATCTCAAAAAGAAAGAAGAAATCATTAGTAAAGAAATGGTAAATGTATAGGTAAATATAAATACAAAATGTATAAAATAGGGGCACCTGAGAGTCTCAGTTGGTTAAGCATCAGGTTTCGGCTCAGCTCAGGATTTCACCATTCATGGGATCGACCTCCACATCAGATTCGGTGCTGAGCCTTCCTGGGATCCTCTCTCTCCCATTCTGTCTGCCTCTCCCCTCCTCACACACTTGCTCTCTCTCTAAAAAAAAAAACAATATTTTTCCCCGTATGATTTTTTTCTAATTTACAAACATATGGAATTTTTTTTTCTCATCATTTTATCATGGACTTTTAACTTGCTTGCATTGTAGGTTACAGAAGCGTGATTTGTATGACACCAGTTATTATAATTTGAGAAATTGCAGCGTATTCTCATATGCGGTTATTTTTTATAAATGTCCATGTGTGCATGAAAACATGTCTTTCTCTAATTGTTGGAGTTGGGATTTTATCTACATCCACTTCTTTAGGTTTCGTTAATTGTGTACTTTAGGTCATCTATATCTTAATTTTTTCTTTGCTAGCATATCGATAATTACAAGAGATATGTTGAAATATTTCAGAAAAATCACGGATTATCAATTTTTCTCTGTAGTTCTTCCATTCTTGCTTTGTGTAAGTTGAGGCTGTTTTATTCATTCGTTTGTTTTATCCTCTAGATGCACTAAAACCTTTATTATTATTAGGAACCTTATCTCTTACAATAATATTTAACTTGATCTCAATGTTTTTTAATTTTTTAAGCTTATTTTTTTTTATTTTAGAGAGAGAGAGAAAGAGAGAGAGAGAGAGAGAGAGCGCGCACATGCCCATGAGCAGGGGAGGGGCAGAAGGAGAGAGACAATCTCAAGCAGGAGCCTGACGTGGGGCTCAATCTCATGACCTTGCGATCATGACTGAGCTGAGATCAAGAGTCAGACACTCAACTGACTGAGTCACCCAGGTGCCCCTTACTCTATTTTTTTTTTTTTGATACTAGTAAAACCACTGCAACTTCCCTTTGGTTAGTATTTTTCTGATATGTATAATGAATACCTTTATTTTCAGCCCTTCTGTGTCCTTACGTTTTAGGAGTGGTTCTTATAGACCACGTATGGCTGGTTTTAAAAAATACATGATATCTGATCATCTCTTTTACCTGGAGAGTTTAGCATGCTTGCATTTTTTTTAAGACTAGTGAGAAATTTGGACTTGCATCTGTCATCTAATTTTGTGCTTCTTTTTCACCCCCCATATTTTCCATGGTTCTCCTTTCTCCTTTCTTACTTTTAAAACCTTGAGGGTTTTCAGGGCATCTGGGCGGCTCAGTCGGCCAAGTGCCCAACTTTGGCTCAGGTCATGGTCTTAGAGCTCATGAGTTTGAGCCCTGCATCGGGCTCTGTACTGACAGCCCAGAGCCTAGAGCCTGCTTCGAATTCTGTATCTCCCTTTCTCTCCCCCACCCCCACTCGTGCTCTGTCTCCCTCTCTCTCTCTCAAAAATAAATAAACATCAAAAATTTACAAAAAACTTGAGGGTTCCCCATTTCTTCCATTTCTTTTGCACTGCAGTTGGTAAGTGCATCCTCCTTTTCTATTCTTCTAGTAATATCCCTTAAAATTATATCTTTCAAACTTAAGTCTAAAGTTAATAATTATTTATTTGTATGGAACCATAAAAGACCCCAAATACCCAAAGTAATATTGAAAAAGAAAACCAAAGTGGGAAACATCACAATCTCGGACTTTAGCCTCTACCACAAAGCTGTCATCATCAAGACAGTATGGTACTGGCACAAAAACAGACACATGGACCATGAAATACAATAGGGAATCCAGAATTGGACCTACAAATGTATGGCCAACTAATCTTTGGCAAAGCAGGAAAGAGTATCCAGTGGAAAAAAGCTTCTTGAACAAGTGGTGCTGGAAGAACTGGATGGCAACATGCAAAAGAATGAAACTAGACCACTTTCTTACACCATACCGAAAAATAAACTCAAAAGGTATGAAAGACCTAAATGTGAGACAGGAAACCATCGAAACCCTAGAGGAGAAAGCAAGCAACAACCTCTTTGACCTCAGCCACAGCAATTTCTTACTCAACACATCTCCAAAGGCAAGGGAATTAAAAGCAAAAATGAACTATTGGGACCTCATCAAAATAAAAAGCTTCTGCACAGCACAGGAAACAATCAACAAAACTACAAGGCCACTGATGGCATGGGAAAAGATATTTGCAAATGACATACTGGATGAAGGATTAGTATCCAAAATCTAAAGAATTTACCAAACTCAACACCCGAAAAACAAATAATCCAGTGAAGAAATGGGCGGAAGACATGAATAGACACTTTTCCAAAGAAGACATCCAGATGGGCAACAGACACATGAAAAGATGTTCAACGTCACTCATCATCAGGGAAATACAAATCAAAACCACACTGAGATATGACCTCATACCGGTCAGAGTGGCTAAAATGAACAATTCAGGAAACAACAGATGCTGGAGAGGACATAGAGAAACGGGCAGCTCCTCTTTCACTGTTGGTGTGGATGACTGTTGTGCAGCTGCTCCGGAAAATGGTGCGGAAGTTCCTCAAAAAATTAAAAAGAGAACTACCCTATGACCCAGCAATAGCACTACTAGGAATTTATCCAAAGGATACAGGAGTGTTGATTCATAGGGGCATATGCACCCCAATGTTTATAGCAGCACTTTCTACAATAGCCAAATTATGGAAAAAGCCTAAATGTTCATCAACTGATGAGTGGATAAAGAAGATGTGGTTTATCTATACAATGGAGTACTACTCAGCAATGATAAAGAGTGAAATCATGCCATTTACAGCAACATGGATGGAACTAGAAGGTATTATGCTGAGTGAAACAAGTCAGTCAGAGAAGGACAGGTATCATATGTTTTCACTCATATGTGGATCTTGAGAAACTTCACAGAAGACCATGGGGGAAGGGGAAAAAATAGTTACCAACAGGGAGGGAAACCACAAGAGACTCTTAAATACAGAGAACAAACTGAGGGTTGATGGGGGGTGGGAGAGAAGGGAAAATGGGTGATGGACATTGAGGAGGGCACTTGTTGGGATGAGCACTGAGTGTTGTACATAAGCGAGAACCATGGGAATCTACCCCAAAAACCAAGAGCACACTTTACACACTCTATGTTAGCCAATTTGACAATAAATTATATATTTTTTAATGTTTTTATTTATTTTTGAGAGAGAGAGAGAGAGAGACAGCATGAGCAGGGGAGGGTCAGAGAGAGAGGGGGACACAGAATCTGAAGCAGGCTCCAGGCTCTGAGCTAGCTGTCAGCACAGTGCCCAATGCGGGGCTTGAACCCACGAACTGTGAGATCATGACCTGAGCTGAAGTCGGACGCTTAACCGACTGAGCCACCCACACGCCCCATAAATTATATTTTTAAAAAGTTAATATTTGATGTTACCATCCCCCAAATAATCCAAGGACCTTCAATCACATTAACTCCAATCACCTCTCCAACTTGATGTCCAGTATTTGAGTTCTGCCCGTTTTCTTTTTTGCCCACAAAGTAGACATTATTATTATTATTGATACTATTTTATACATTTTTTAAAGAGTATTTTTGAAGTTTATTTATTTATTTTGAGGGAACATCTCCATGCTGAGCATGGAGCCTGACATGGGGATTGGTCCCAGGACCCCGGGAGCATGACCCGAAATGAAGAGTCAGATGCTCAATGGACTGAGCCGCTTAGGCGCCCCTACTGGAAATTTTAAAGTACTTACACTGAATGAAAATATTACACATCCAAACTTGTGGAATGCAGCAAAAGTGGTAGTTGAAGGAAATGTAGAGCCTTAAATACTTACCTTGGGGGGGGGGGAGGAGGCTGACAATTAATGAGCTAAGCATCCACCTCACAATATTAGGAAAAGAACAACAGAACTTGGTGAAAGTAGAAGAAAGGATACCATAAATTAGTAAAGTAGAAAAATAAAGAGACATGGAATCAACAAGGACAAAATTGGTTTTGAAAGATCTGATAAAACAGATAAATATTGGCAAAATTTAAAGAGTAAAAAGACACAGGCATAAACCAATAATATTATAAATGAGAGAGAAAATATTGCTACTGATAGTGAAGAGGCTTAAAAGATGAAAAAGGGCACCTGGCTGGCTCTGGGGAAGAGATGCAACTCTTGCTCTCCTGGCTGTGAGTTGAGCCCCATGTTGGACGTGGAGGTGACTTAAATAAAGTTTTTAAAAAAGAGAAAAAAGAGAATATCTTATACAGCTTTGTATTGATAAATTTTAACACAAGCAAAATGCACAAACTCCTCGAAACACATGGCTTATCAAAACTGACTCAAGAAGAAATAGAAATGCTGACTCGTCCCCAAACTACTAAACCTAATTGAATACACAGCTGACATAGCTCCACATAGAAACTATCAAGCCCAGATGATTCCAAACATCCAAAGAACAGATATGACAATTTTATACGAACTCGTCCAGAGGACAGAACAGAGGGGGCTCTCATGTCATTTTGAGCAACTGGTGTAACTTAATACCCAAACCAGGCCAGCCTCACCCGTGGGCCTGCAGACAAAAGTCAAGAAAGAATAGGAGAAAATGGAATCCAATGAAATATTTAAAATCACAGATAGCTGCGGCACCTGGGTGGCTCAGTCAGTTGTGTGTCTGACTTCAGCTCGGGCCATGGATCCTGCTTCAGATTCTGTGTCTGTCTCTCTCTTTCTCTGCCCCTCCCCCACTCACACTCTGTCTCTCTCAAAAATAAACATTAAAAATTTTTAAAAAACATTTAAAAAATCACAGATACCTTTGTATAAAAACAGGAATAAAGAAGAAAAATATAGGAGCACCAGTGTACACTGGCTCAGTCAGTTGAGCATCTGACTCTTGATTTCGGAACAGGTCATGATCCCGGGGTTGTGGGATTGAGTCCTGCATCAGGCTCTGCATTGAGCATGGGTCCTGCTTAAGATTCCTTCTCTCTCTCTCTCCTCTGTGCCTCTCTCTCACTCACATTTACATGTGCTCTCTAAAAAAAACAAATAAAAAAGAAAGAAAAACTATATATTTAAAATCATTACCAAACTGGCTTGATACCATGGGAGTAAGGGTAGTTTAACATGAGAATACATTATATATGAATATAGTACTAGTATCATTAATATATATTGTAATACCATGTATAATAATTGTATATCTACATATTATATCACATATTAGAATAGCACATATTATACATATATCATATATTATACATTAGAAAGAGATAAAATTATCATTTCCAGATATGATTATCTACATTAAAAAACCAAAATAATATACTGAGAGATTAGACTTGATAAGAGTTTATCAAGGTGGCAGGATCTATGATAATATTTAAAACTAAATTCCATTTTGTAATACTTGCTTATAAAACAATTCAGAAAAAGACAACATTTAGGAAATTGACGGAAAGTAAGCACCCTGCAACAAAGCTAATAAAAGGTATGTATACGACCTGATGTAGAAAATCATACAACTCTGTTGAAAGATACTAAAGAAGCCCTAAACAAACAGGGAGGTTTGATCCTGCTGATCCTGTTCACGGAGGGAAAGACTCATACCCGTATTTTATCAGTTCTCCCCGGATAGATCTATGGAGGAGGGATTAGAGTTCTGAGCAAATCCCGACAGGACACTGAAAAGTACTTTACAAGCTGTTCTTACAATCTATGTGGAAGAGCAAAAGGCCAAGACAAGCCATAGAATTTTGAAGAAGAAATGGGGGTAGAACAGCTTGAACCTTAAATGCAATCATGACTTAATAAAGTCTTTGTAGTTAAGACAGTGCGATTCTGGCACAGGATTAGCCCAACAGACCAACGCGACAGTGGTACATGCTCAGATGCATGAAAACCTGACTTACGTACGTACATACATACACACATACGGACATACATACATACGTACACACACATATGTACATACATACATACGTACATATGTACATACAATAGAAGCGGCCTTTTAGGGAAAGGATTAACTATTCAAGGGGAAGGGGCCTTAATAATTGCTTACCCATATGAAAAAATATGAAATTGATCTTTATCTCACCTGCACCCTCCCCAAAATTATTTTCTTTAGAGGTTTTATTTATAAGTAATCTCTACACCCAACATGAGGCTGAGATCAAGAGTCCCATGCCCCACTGACTGAGCCAGCCAGGTGTCCCCCCCCCCCCGATAAATTCTTAATGGATTAAAATTTTTGAACGTGGAAATCAAAGCATCACAATGTAAGAAGAAATGTATAAGACAATATCTTTATGACTCGGGTAGGGAAGGATTTTATAAACAAAACAAAACAAAAAGTCAAAAATGTATAATAAATTAGTCGACATTAAATAGGAGAACTCTTAGGGACGCCTGGGGGGCTCAGTCGGTTGAGTCGACTTCAGCTCAGGTCATGATCTCACAGTTCATGAGTCTGAGCCCCGCATCGGGCGCGCTGCTGTCAGTGCAGAGCTTGCTTCGAATCCTCTCTCCCCCTCTCTCCCTGCCCCTCCCCTGCCCATGTTCTCTGTCTCTCTCAAAAATAAATATTATAAATAAATAAATAAATAAATAAATAAATAAATAGAAGAACTCCTAAGGGCACCTGGGTAGCTCAGTTAAGCGCCTGACTCTTGAAGTCCACGCAGATCATAATCTCAGAGTTTGTGACATTGAGGCCCATGGTGGACTCTGGGCTGACCGCACAGAGCCTGCTTGGGATTCTCTCTCTCTCCCTCGCTCTCTGCCCCTCCCCCACTCTCTCTCAAAATAAATAAAACTTTTTTTAAAATGAAAAAAATATTAATAGAAGAACATCTATTCCACAAACTGGGAGAAATTACTTACTTATAACACATATAACTAGCAAAGAATTTGTATCCAGACTATATCTTTAAACAAAAAAAAAAAGCCCGACAACCCTAGAAGTAAATAAGAAAAAGGCCAACAATCCGAAAGAAAATTGAGCAAAAGACACAAATTAGCCTTCCACAAAAGAGAAAACACAAATGGAGGATCTACATACAAAAAGATGCTCAACTTCATTAGCAGTAAGGCGGCAGGTAGCAGATTCAGACCGTCAGGGGCAGGTCAGAATTGGGAAGTACTGGGAGGGTCCGGGAGCGGCAGGAACTCTCGCTGCCCATAACCACTTTGGAAAACCGACTTCGTCTCACAAAGCTGACCCTGGGCAGATCGGGGCAACCCAGCAGCGCCCCTACCAGCTCATGGTCCGGGGAGACTGGTCTGTGTGCATTAGGAACCTTGTAGCGGCATTGTTCATTCTAGCGAAAAGCTGGAAAAATCCAAGTATCTGCAGTAGGAGAATTCATAAACAAATGTAACAAACAATGGCCTCATGCAACAATGTGGGTGATAGCTGGCAACAATATTGCTTTATTAAAAGGAACTAGGAGAAGGCTATGATATCCCTTGTTTAAAAAAAAAAGCGCAAAAACAAGCAAAATTGAATGATAATCTAATGGGGATTAGGATTTTTTCTTAAAGCAAAGCAGTGATAAACACAGGATACAAGACAGTGGTTATCTGCAGGGGTGTTGAAGGGGAAGCGAGGGGTGGAACACAGAGGAAGATTCCGTGGCTTGGGTAGTGTTCTCGTTCTTATCTTTGCTTCTTGTTCAGAGATGTTTTTATGCTTCATAACTTATATTAGTTACACATTTGCCTGGCGTATGTATCAAATATATTGAAAATAAAAATAAACCCCACTTCTATGCTTAAAAAAGATAACAACAACAAGAATAACCAAAAAAGGACAAAGAAAGACTGCAAGAGAAAGCGTCCGGACAAAGATAAAGATAGTAGGTCAAGGTAAAATAGGACGTAGGAGTGCCAAGGCTGCCATCGAAGTAGAATTCAAGGCTGAAAGCATTACATGGGACAGAGAGGAATGTGATTTAAGGAAGGAGGATGCGGGACACTTGGGTGGCTCAGTTAAGTGTCTGGCTTCAGCTCATGATCTCACAGGTTGTGGGTTCGAGCCCCGCGTCAGGCTCTGTGCTGACAGCTAGCTCCGAGCCTGGAGTCTGCTTCAGATTCTGTATCTCCCTCTCTCTCTGACCCTCCCCTACTCGCACTCCCCTACTCTCAAAAATAACTTAAAAAACCATAAAAAATTAATTAAAAAAGGAAGGAAGATGCATTTTCTGCGGAGCATAGAGCAATCACAAACTTTTGCACCCAGAACGAAGCGGCAGGCACCCCTAACTAAGCAGAAGCTCCAGGAAAACCACAATCATAGCAACTTGCCTGGATACGCCCCCAGCGCGGTGGTCGGACAGTCCTTCCTTCAGCGGTGCTGGGGGCCGGGCCGCTCTGGAGCAGGGCCCTGGCTCGGGGGAATCGCCGCTAGGACAGGGGCCCGCCTGCTCAGTGACTTGGAAATGGCTCCGGGAGCGGGGCCAGGCTCCCAGGCGTCCCAGGCTGATTGGTCGGCCTCCCAGCCCCCGTTCCTGCACCTGCTCCTAATCCAGCCTCCCTCTGGACGAGCTCTTTTCTCCTCCCTCCACCCACCCCATGCTTGTCCACCCCATGCTTCCCACTGGGGAACTTTCTAGGTTCCCCAATCCACAAGATTTCTTCTCTGGATAATTCTGGTGGGGGGGGGGGTTGGGATGTGGTGGGGATGAGGGCGGGGCTTTAATCTGTGAAAATGAACCCATTCCCCCCCTCCCCTTTCGAGCACGTTCCTGTTCCCATCTGTGCTGATCAGCTGTGTGAACTTTGCAAATTGCTGAGCACTCTGAGCTCTGCCTTTCCCCTCTAGACCTCCTGAGGCGATGATGTAAGAGGCACAAGCTGTTCCTGTCCGGCTGGCTCAGGAGGGCGGGGGGGCTTTCTGGCCTCCAGTCTCCCCTGCCCCGCCCTGCTTCTCTGGTCCCGAGAAGCCCACTTGCTGGCCAGTGCCTGGGAAGCAGCTTACAATGGGCCACACCCCTCAGCCCTGCCTTTGAATCGTCGCCCCTGTTCCCCTGGGAAGAGGCCTCCTCAGTCGTCCCTCCGGCCATTCCAACCCACTCTTGGCCTGGAGCCTAATCTGGTGAAGCCCGCTCCACCCTTTGGAAGGGCAGAGTTGCAAAAAATTGGGAGCTTAACCTGTCTGTCCCGGCCTTCCCTCTGGGTAGAATTGCTTGTTTACACAGGTAACCTGCTCTCAGGATCTGCCGCTCACTTAGCAAGCTCCTTTACCCCTCAGAGCCTCAGTGTTTTCACCTGTACAATGGGGAAATCGTAATACTCTGAGGGACAATGAAATAAGCACCTGGCATGAAGCAGCGATTATTACTGTCCTGGCCATCACGGTTATGGCCACGTTTCTAGATGTTGGCAGGACATTTTATAAACAAAACTGTCATTTGCAGGGAGTGGACCTCATGGAGAGCTGCGCTTCACTGTTCTGCGGAGCGTGACTCCAGTTTTCTGTGCTTGTCACAGTCTCTCTGTTGGGGGACATTTTTGCGAAGGGTGTAACCTGATTATTTGCTCATTAGCAACTCGGCACCAGTAATCCACTTTTTCAACTGAAATCTGTTGGCTTATGAAGCTCCCCACTGCCTGGTCCTGTGGGGCGGCCCCCAAGTTCCAGCTTTGGGGTGAGCTGAGGGGACCCCGCGCCAGGCAGGTGCTCATGGCCACCGGTGCTCTGATGTCAGGGAGGATATATGTATTTTACTATCGTATGAAACTATTGTTTTCATTTGTTCTCAGGAATCTCTGACCGTAGGCAGTTGGATGAGATCCACAGGAAAAAATGTCCCCCAAACTGTATCTCCTCCTAAATGCCAGCTCGAAATCTCTGTACGTGGTGGGTAGAGTTTTCGCAAACTGCATTTGCATAAACAGAGTGGGGTGATGTTGCAAAACCGGGAGTGGGGGAGGTACAGGTGCTGTTTGTTACTGCGTCCTGTTAAGATTCAGCTCCTTTTTTTTTTTTGAACACTGATTTTTATGCCAGTGACTTGGAAATATTATCTCATTTATTTACCCAATAAGCTTGTGAGATGCGTACAGGTTTTAGTCACGACTCTTTGGTGGCAAGTGACAGAGGCTTAATTCTAACTAGCTTAAGTAATAAAGAGTTTTATTAGCCATTTATTTGTTAGCTCCTTAATGGCTCCATTAACGGAAGGCTTTGTCGGCCTGTCCACGTTTGGCCACAGTCTCTAGGGCTCCCCCTGGTGGTACAAAGCATAACTGCCAGCATCCGGGTCGGGATCTCAGAAGGTGCCCGGACAGCATCCTTGGACCAATCACAGGCCAGGAGGCATACACCACAAGATTTGGGCTGACCCGCAGGGACAAACTCCCACTGCCCATGCCTCGATGCCTCCTCTGAGGTCGTGTGAGGGCCAGGAGTCTGTCAGTCCCAGGGCATAGGAAAAGGAAGGCTGGCATCTCATGAAACACATCTCCTGGAAGCTTCCTGGGCCTCTAGGGGGTGGGGGAGCCTTGCCATTGCCAGTGCCAAGGACAACCCCAAACACTTCCTCCAGTGCCTTTGGGCTCCTCTTGGCTTGGTTTTCTGGGCTGAGAGTTAGCTTCCTGGGCAGGCAGAAGTGAGGGGCACCCACGAATAATCTTAGCCTTGTTGTTTGAGTGCCTGGGGTGGGCAGGGCCCTGTGCCCAGCTCACTTACTCCTGTGACCCTCATGACGGCTCTGTGCTCACGCCTCAGTTTATAAGCAAACCAAGGCTCGGGATGGTTATGAGACTTGTCCAGGGCTACGCGGCCAGTGAAGAGCAGAGTCAGGACGAGAGCTTGGTAATGCCGCTCTGCACACTCTCCAAAGCTGGGGGGGGGGGCGGTGCAGAGCCCCCTCCCCACCCCACCCCCAATCCCCAGAGCCCCAGCGACTGAAATGGTCAGAATGAAATACCCCTGATCGGGGGCTTCCAGCTAGGACTCGAATCCCCTGTTCTGGAAGCATCCGTAGGGGTCTGTGCTCTATGGGGGCGGACCTGGATCTTGTTCCAGTGAGGGAGCATCCCTCACGTGCCTGGGGAAGCTGAAGCTGCCCTGGGCCCTGGGCGGGGCGAGCCCGCTCTCCCTCTTTGAGGAGCAGGGGAAGAGAAGGGGCCAGGGGGTGTATATGTGTGTTGGGGCGGCGGGAGGGGTGGGACTCAGCAGTTCTCTGCCCACCCTTGTGGTCCTCCCTCTGGGCTCAGGGAGGCTGGTTCCCCAGGAGCCAGGGCACTGATAATAAGTAGTCTCTCTCTGGCTTTTAGCCTCCCCCAACCTTAGTTCCCTTACCCATAAAATGGGGGCAGTGACAGTACCTGCCTCACAGGTCAGTGTGAGGAGTCAGTGAGATGCGCAAAATAAGGCTGGGAGTCGCTAATGAGGTTGCTATTTTTACTCCCCTTCCACCTCCCCTTGTTTTCCTCCTCCTGTGTCTTTGTCACTGCCCCACCCTGGTTCAGACCCCAGATCTGCCATTTCCTAGCTGTGTGGCCTCAGGCAGGTTACCTGACCTCTCTGAGCCCATGTTCCTGTTCTGTATGCTGGGAATGCTCACACCTGCTTCTCAGGGTTGTGATGAGGAAAGCACCGTGTCATCCCCGTGAAGCTCCCGCACAGGGCCTGGGGCACAGAGGCCTCTGCGGAGGAGGCTTTCTTCCCTCCTTTCTTCCCTGGCCGGAATCAGCTGCCTTCCGCTCGTCTCTGAGCCCAGCGGCGGCTTCGACTCTCACCTTCCCGACTCCCGATCGCCACCTCGTGGTCTGACAGGTGACTGCAGGTTCTGACGTGAAATTCCAACTAGCTTCTGGTCTGTCTCGGGGATTTAGTAGCAAAGCACCCCAAGGTTTGTTGTGGGGGGGACTGCTCGTAGAAAGGTCCTGGGTATTCTGCGCAGAGGATAGATTCACAAGGGGCTGCCTACTCACGAGGGGTCCATTCCCACTAGATTCTGTGCTAAGAACTTTCTGTGCATCACTTTGTTACTGATTTGACTCCGATTTGGTTCAGAGTTTTCCAAGTGAACAAATAAAGGCTCCCGGGATCACGGTGGGGGCCCATCAAGGGTCTCCAGGCATTGAAATGTATGTTTCTCTTTATCTGTAGAGTGGGCAAGGGTTTTTTGTTTATTATTCCTCTTTAGGCCACAAATAGATGCATTGCATCTATGTGTCATTCAAAGTCTCCAAGTGCGCTGACTTTACCCTCAGCTAAATCAGAGAACGGGTTGTGTCAGGTGCTCCTTCAGTGCCAAGGGCCTGGTGACTCCTGGCATGTGCAGTGTGGGTGCTGGCAGCACCAGGGACCTTACCTCCTGCCATCTCTGGCCTTTGGGTCCTGACTTCAAGCCAGATGTGCCCCATACCCCTGGTGCCCTGCCGCTCCCATCTCTGAGCATTTGCTTGCTCTGGCTGTTACCTCCTCCAGGGGGCTTTCCCTAAATTTTCAGGCACAGCTGACAAGCCTTGCCCCTTTGAGGCCTCTGTGACTCTCTAGTAGCTTCTGCTTCAGCTCCCCCAGGCAGACCTGCGTTCTGAGAGGGCTTCGGGGCAAGAGGGGAAGATCAAGGGGAATGAGCAACTGGGGGCTGTCTCTGTTCTCCAGTCAAGCCCAGGGGTTGCTCTGAAGTCAAAGCCATAAATAGAGTCCCCCTGGCTGGCTGTCAGTGCCCGGGGTCAGATTCTGCCTGGTATGGGGTCCCAGGACACTAGAGGCGAAGAGGGCATCTGAGGCACACTGGCGCTGCCTATAGGATGGGAACTCCTGGGTGGGGGGGAAACGGGAGAGCAGGGTCTTCGTCCACCTGGTGGACGTCACAGCCCTTCCTGCCCCACGGGGCTGCGAGGAGCAAGTGGAACAGAACGCGCAAGGCTAAGCATAGCGCGTGGGACATGGAATGTTGGGCAGGCAGCCGCTGGAGAGCAGGCCAGCGTCACTGCCTGGCCCGGGGGGATGCCGTCCCCGTCATGTCAGGGGGCTGCAGGGCTGGGTGCGGTCGCCCTCCTTCTGGCCATCCTCCTAATGCCTGTCGGACCACCTGTCTCCCTGGCCATCTGTCCAGGCGGATGCTCATTCTGTGTAGCAGTGCAATCCCTCACCTCTAGTCCAGGGCTGCCGCTGGGCAGGTGTCTCTGGGCAAGCCGGGGGATGGCAGCAGCGGGGGGGCTCTGGGGGGCAGAACCACGCAGTGACTCGGACACCCTGAAGACCCAAGTTTGTAGGGTGGGCTCAGAATCACGGTCCTCTCCTGGGACCGCCCCCTTCTCAAATTACACAGGATCCTTGACCTGGACCCCACGTTCCCGGGAGGAATCACCCTGGAGCAAGTTCTCTCCAAGCTTTGTTTCCTTTTCATCTGTGCAATGGGATTAGAGCTGTTCTGGCTGTTGTGAAGGTCGGTGGGCTGAGGTCTATGACCGGCAGTGGTGGATGGCTGGTGTTTATTCTGTTCCAATCTGCCTCCAAACGGGGCCTGGAGGGAGACCTCCTCCCACGCCCTCTGTGCCTCCGGGGACTCAGCCTGTGTCTCCCACCCCTCCTGCGCCTTCACCTTCTGGGCTGGGGAGAGAAGACAGGCAGGAGACCAGGGAGCGCTGGATTAGCACAGCTCCTCCTCCCCACCCCCCCTCCCCACATTTTTTAGTGACAGGATTTTAAACGGTTGCTGTAGGCAAGAGACTTTACAGCTCGCTGCTGGGGGTGGTGGGGGGAGCTTGGAGGCCCCTCTTTTTTACTTTTAAATTTTGTAATTTTTTTTTTTTGAGAAAGAGAGAGAGGGGGCAGGTGGAGGAGAGGGACAGAGAGAGAGAGAGAAATCCCAAGAAGGCTCCACACTCAGCATGGCCAATTCAGAGCTGGATCCCAACCCTGGGATCAGGACCTGAGCCAAAATCCAGGGGGATGCTCAACTGACTGAACCACCCAGGCGCCCCCTGGAGGCCCCCCTTGCAGGAACCTGGGGCTGGGGCTTGGGCGTGAAGACCCAGATGAGTCCTGTCTCTGTGCTGTGTGCTGGGCTGTGACTGAATATCTCTGGGCCTCCGTGAGGCCACTCTGAATGTAGGAGAGTTTCCTTGATCCCCAGATCCCTGAGCCTGACCTTGGAGGACCATGGGCTTGGGGGGACAGCTGGGGTGCTGGTGAGGCCATGGATTTGCAGCCTAACCTGCGCCCTGGTTCTATTGCCCCTTTTTAGCTTTGTCGTACTGAGCCGATCACTGCCTCCTTCTGAGCCTCGGGTTCCCTTCTGAACAATGGGACCTTAAAACTTGCTGTTCAGGGTGTTGTGGGCTGCAAAGGAGGACATGAACTGGAGTGCCCCCACTAGTCTAGATTCTGGCTGTTAGAATTACCCGGAGGCTGCAGGGTTGACCGTGCCCCCTAGGGGGCGCTGGTGCCCGGGCAGAGGGAGAGCAGCTAGAGGGGGCTTCCAGGTAACTGTGGCCATAGCAGTGGGGACCCAAGGCTGAGAAGGAGCAACCAGAGAGGCGGGGGGTGGGGGTGGGGGAACATTAGGACGTCAGATCTGTGGACGTGAGGCCCGGAGGCCTCCGGGATGCACACATACATGAAGATGCACAATGATACACCCACGTGTGAGTATGCGAACATCTTCACCAACACACAGAAACACCTCCAAGACTCTGTGGTCCAAGGACAGCCTTGCTGGTAGGCACTGCTGCACAGGAGACCCTGAGACCGCAGACACGCAGCTCCGTGTGAAATATCCAGACAAACCGATTCCCCGAGCTATTTCCATGGATACCCACGTGTACACACGTACAAGAACACTGATATTCCCCAAGGTACTCTGACGAAGTTTGAGACTTCAAGGAACGCAGCTCCTCTGTGCCTCTGAGTCTCCATCCACCCTCCCGTCTCTCCTGGAGCCCACGGCCATGTCCGGTCCCAAGTCCTCATGATCACTCCGGGGTCGCCTCAGCGTCTTCATTCTCCCGTCTTCATTCACACTCCCCCGGGGCAAGATCACCATCACCTTGTGACCCTGGCCTTGTGACCATCTCCCTGGCTGTTGAGCACCTGTGTGCTCACCCTCTTATCTTTTCGAGGCCCCCAGCTCTGCTCCCAGACACCGCTGCTTGGATGCCCCAGAGACCCCCAGGCCAGAGTGCTTCAAGAACCCCCATCTTGGTGATCCAGCCGTTGCCTTGACTGCCCTTCTTGGCTATCCCTAGGATCTGTCCCCTTCTTTCTCCCCACTGTTACCCCCCCCAAGTCAAAGCCATCACCACCTGTCACCTAGGTGACCCAGTCAACCTCCGTGCCTCTGGCCAGTTCTCTGAACCTAATCGGACCTATTCTGCACTTGTCATCAAGACCCTGGGTGGTCTGGTCCTGCCTCCAATCTCATCATTTCTCCCTCCTGCCCCTCCCCAAACTTAGCTATTCTTCTAGTTGAGGAGATTTACACGATTTTGCCTGCCCCTGAAATTTTGCACAAGCCCAAAGCACGGCGGACACTCCTCCCTACCTCGTCTCCTCCCCACCCGTTAACTTCTGCTCACAGCTTAATACGTAGCTTCTTCCAGAAAGCCTTCCGGGATGCTTCCCCCCTCCAGGTGACGCTGAGTACTCCCTAACAAGGCCTCTCCGGCCTCTGCTTATGGTACAGCCTACCTCCTTGAGTCACAGACCACGCATCACTGGTTCTCAGCCTTAAGCTGGCACTTAAAGGGCCCTTCATGTTGCTTGGGTGAATGAATGAATGAATGAATGAATGAATGAACGAGAGTGCTGCGGAATGGGAGAGAGCGGGCTGAGGTGGATGCGTTTGTTTCAAGCATGGAGGTGATCAGGGTTGGGACAGACCCAGGATGGGGAGACGAGGATTATGGAAAGGGACAGGGAATGGGTCAGGGCGGGGACAGGGCCCGAGGCCTCCGCCTCCATGATCTGCTGTCCCTGTTGTCCCTGGCGAAACCCCTCACGCCTCTCGAGGGCCCGGCCCCACCCCGCCCCCCAAGGAGAGGCGGCACAGGCGTGTACAGGTTGGTTTATTTACAAATATACTGATGTCTCATCTTTTGTTGTTTCCATTTTCTGCTTTTGTGGGAAGAGGCAGAAGGTGAGCGTGGAGGGCAGGGTGGGGGTGGTGATGTGGTAAACGCTAATAAATAATTTAACAATGACAAGTTATTAAATAAAATGTGTCTGGGGATGGCGGGTGGGCAGTGAGAGTCTGTACAAGGGACACAGAGGAATGGCCGGCGGCCGGTCCCCACGCCCCGCTGGGCTGGGGGCCCCAGCAGACAGGCTCATTGCAAACTGCACCTTCCAAGGGCCAAATGTCGGAGGGTCTTTCCTGCTCCCCCAGCCCTCAGGCCTCGTGCACCCGGAATGTGAGTGTGTATCTGTCTGCGAGCCTCCGTGTGCACCCGGGTGTGAGTGTGTATCTGTGTGCGTCCGGGTGTGAGTGCGGATCCTCTTCCCCACGGGGCGGAGGGAGCCCCGGAACTGCGGGTTCTCGGTGAGGAGGGGGACGTCAAGTCCTCAGCCCTGGTGGTGCCCAGAGCTCCGGCCCGGGAGGGGTCAGCTGCTAGGTCTCCTTCCCGAGGCGCCCCATGCGCGTGCGCAGAGCACGAGAGGGCCCTGGCTCCACGTGGCTGGGTGGGCGGGGCAGCCTCACGGCTAAGGGGCAGCTGAGCCCCCGACGACAGGAGAAGAGGCCACCCCAACCCTGTGATGGGGGCCTGACCTTGCTGGGGCCCTGCTTGTCCAGAGGCAGTGGGCTCCTCCCCTCCCCCTCCCGGGAAGCCTAGGAGCATGGCCAGCCCGCATGTAGTGACCGCTTCGCCTGCAGCTGCGTGGTCTGACCTTTGGAACCAGGGTCCCTCTGTCTGTGTGGCCCCCTCCAGGAGGCTCCCCGGAGCAGGCAGCTGAGGCTCTGGCTGGGGGCAGGACCCCACCTTCTTGTCTCTCCTCTGCCTCATTTGCTGTGTTGATCGGGCCAGATTCCTTCCTCCCTCTGAGCCTCACCTTCCCCAGCGAGGAATTTGGAATTGGTTTTACTCGGGCGCTGCCCCCTGCTCACTTCACACTTTCTGCCTCTTCCTTGGGGCCAGACCTTTACATCCGTTTCTCTTGGGCCTCCCACCCCAGCCACCGCTGATGATGGTCAGGGTGGGGAGTGCCCCTGGCTACTTTTTGCGCCCCCAAGTCAGGGCTGCAAGTCCTCCCACATGAAGTGGGAAGAGCCTGTTGGTGGCAGCTCTACCCCGACTCCAGCGAGCCTGCTTGTCTCTGCGCGCTTCTGCTGGGTGACCCTGGACGCATGCTTCCTTTCACTGAGCCTCAGGCTCCTCACCTGAGAAATGGGTCCCCACTAATGTTTGGACAGGGCTGGGTCCCAGCGTGAATGGCTCTCTTTCTAGAAGAAAGCCCCTCAAGGGTGGGCCCCTACACCTTCTTCTGTGTCTCTATACCCAGTCCAGGGCTGGGCAGAGTGGACATCAGTGTCTGGGGGGCACCCGAGGGAACTGGGAGCAGTGAGCTGTAGCATACGGCAAGGACCTTATCATGACTGATGGGGAGTCTCTGGCCCACGGGGCTCTCTACAGTCCCTCTGGCTGTGACCGTCCGTGGGACCGGAGCATGGGGGGGGGGGGGCTCTGTACCAGCTCCGCATAAGGAGCCACTAGTGCACAGAGCCATGGCTGGACTTGGGAGACTGTGAGGCCCCCAAGCAGGAAGAGATGCCCTCCAGGGGCTGGCAGTTTCCTATGACAAATCATGCCCCTCTGACCTGGAGGCCGCTCACCAGAGAAGGAGGATGAGGGGCTGACATGATGCCCCTGCTGCCCCCCCCCCCCCCCGAGCCCAGGTCTTCCAGGTGCGGGTAAAGGGAATGGACCAGATGACCATTCCTGAGGTTCCTTCCCACTGAAGAGAGTCTGGGGGAAAAGGGCCAGGGCTCCTGGGGGTGGGGGGTGGGGTTTGGCCCTGGGCCCACCCCAAGTGCCCTCAGCATGACTTGGACCGTGTGAGCACAAGAGAAGGAAGACAGCATCTCTCGAGAAATCAGCGTGGCTGCCTTAAGGGACCTCTGGGGGCCCAGGATGAGAGAGGGCACGGCTGGACTAAGCTGCAGAAGAACAGACCACAGTGGCCCAGGTCCCTGTGGGAGTCTGTGTGGAACGAGGGAGGCACGGGCCAGGCTGGCCGCTGGGCCCGAGGGGACGACTGGGCAGCAGGACCCCGATGACAGCTCTGGTGAAGAGCCTGGGACACTCGGGAGAAGCTGAAGTCTCCCCGCTGGACAAAGGAGCAAAATCACAGGGCAGGCTGGCCAACTCTGAAGGTCCCAGGGAGGGTGGGGTGGAGAGGGGCCCAAAGGCGGAGAGAGACACCCATCGCTCTATTCGCTCAAAGCCTGGACTGGGCAGATCTCAGGGCGGGGGCCTAGAGCTTGAAGTTAGAAATAAAAGCAGGTCATGAGCAGCTGGCCGAGGATACAGTGGCCACCAGAGGCCAGTGAGGGGGTCACTGAGAACAGGGCCCTCACGTCCTCTTTTGACAGGGTTAGAGCTGAGTGGACAGGAGTCGGGGGTGATGCCAGTAGGCCTGGCTTCTGGCAGGGCATTTGACAAAACGGGGCTGCAAGTGCACCGGAAAGATCCTCCAAGGGGGCCGACTGGTTCCTGGGCCAACGCCAGACGGGGAAGGGCCCTGAAGGTTCACAAGCCTTCGGTAAGAAGCACAGGGCTGACTCCTGACGGTCAGATGTGCTCAGGAGGGACAGCGAACGAGTGGTCACAGAGTTGCGGGTGCAGAGAAACTCCACAGGCTGGACTGAATCAAAGAAGAGGAAATGTAACAAGTCAAAAAGTCAAGGTCCTTCACTGGATCTAAACAAGAGACGTGCCTCCCCCCCTTCCACACAGAAGGGAGATGTGGCTCGGCTGCCTCACGGGTGAAGGGCAGGGGATTCAGTGACAGAGGGCAGGGTGAGTTTCCAGGTTACATGGCCAAGACGGTGCACTGGATTTTGGGCCACATTAACAGAGGCAGGGTGCCTAAAGAGGGGGAGGTGGCTGGCGGATGGTCAGTGGGAAGACGGGGTGATCCCTGCTTGACTTTTAGAGGGAAAGCTGGAGCCCAGCTGAGGGTCCAGTTTTAAGAGGAAGGGTTGGAGAAACGGGAAAAGTCTGGCTTTGAGAAATGAAGACTCAGGGCTGAGAAAGGCAGAGGCAAAATCGGCAGAAAACGGCAGCTGATGAGGGGCCCGAGGAAGCAGCGGGCTCCTTGCCACTGGAGGGATGCGAGGAGAGGTGAAGGGAGCCACACTTCAGGTGACGAGCCAAGCGGGGACTTCTGAAGTCGCCCTCCCGCCCGGAGGCTCTGCCGCCTGTCCTCCCTGGTTCTGGGGTCCTGTCTCTGCTCGCGCAGCTGGTCGGGTCTGGGGCTGCCCTGCCGCCTCAGGCAGCACCTGTTCAGGCTGGGGTGAGGATACATGTGGGTCCCCATGTGTTTCAAGCCCCAAACTCTCTCCTGCCCTATTGCTGTAAGAAGAGGGGGTCCCCGCCCCCGACTGGCCTCTTTCCCCTTCCTGACACGGCAAGGCTGACCCACAGAGCGCCTCTGTCTTTCAGCTCGTCTACACGTCTACGCGCATATCCGCATGGGTGTGCCTTCGAGTGTGCGTGTGTTTGCAGGGGAGGCTCAGTCTCCCCTCCCCGGGGGGCTCTCCCCCAGGGCAGTGCCTCAGTGGGCTTGGCACACCGGCCAAGCTCTTCCCCAGGTCTGTTCCAGGCTCAGGCTGGGACAGGTGAGCCCAGGCTGGCAGGCCTGCCCCGGGAGGTGGGGCGCAGGCTCCTACGCTTCTTGCAGGTAACGGGCACCGCACGCACCGCCGCCCTGGGGCAGGCACGGGGGCCCTGCCTTGGCCTAGGCCCGGCCTGTGGAGGTTGGCTGGACACAGAGAGGACGTTTAAAAAAATAGAGAGAATTTTAGCTTCCCAAAAAAGAGATGGGTAGGGAGAAGGAGGCGATGGAGGCTGAGGTGGGGCTGGGAGGCGAGTGGCTTTCCGAGACTCTGGGTCCCTGGGGTGACACGGTCTCTGTGGGCAGGATACAGCCCTGCCCAGGCTGCGCCCATCTGCCTGCCCGGCTGGCCCAGGGAGGGGCACTGTATGGCTGTGTGTAGAGTCTGTGCGGGCGGTGGGGCTGGCTGCGGCGGCCCCAGGCCTGCCCCAGGACCCTGGCCCAAGCGTCCATGCAGCCAGCTGGCTCTCAGGAGGCGAAGTAGGAACTCTGCATGGAGTAGAGCCGGTCGATGGGGTTCCCCACGCGGGCCTGCAGGGAGCCCACATCCGAGGAGCCCAGGAAGCAGTCGCTGAGGCTGGTTAAGGAGGTATCGCTGTCGATGTCATGGAAGATGGAGTCGTTCCCTGGGGGCAGAGGGGGCGTCAGGGGCCAGCCTGGGCTGGAGCTCCTGGGGGCCCTGTCGGCCCTGCAGGCTGTGTGGCCAGAGGTGAGGAGGGACAGGAGGACCTGTGGCAGCAGCGCGGGACCCGAGGTGCCGAGGGCCACGGTGGGGTCTCGAGGGCGCCCCTTCTGTCAGGAAGAGGCCGGTGGGCTGTGTTGGCAGGGCCTGCCCGGCCCGGGGATGGGAGGTGGCTGTCCTGGCCCCAGACCTGCCAGGTTGGGCAGCGGGGAGGGGCGGTGCTGGGGCAGGCAGGGGGTGGGGGCGGCTTACCATAGGGGTTCATGTGGTCACCTGGCATTTGGGGAGGCGTGAGGCCCTGCTGGAAGGGGTCGCTGCTGCCGTAGGGGCTCTGCTCCATGGCCACGATCTGCTGTTGTGGGGGGGCCAGCGGCGTGTAGGAGGCCATCATGCCCTCCATTCGACTCGACAGGACCTCTGGGGACAGAGCACACCTTCACCGACCAGCCCTTTCCGCTTCATCCTGGGGTCCCCCCCACCCCAGGAGCCCTCACAGATGGACCTCAGGGGTTCCCACGGACTTCCTCCCACATGCCCCCCAGTCCAGGGTGCCCATGCGGTCCCTCTGACCTCCTCCAGACTTCCATAGGTTGCCTACGGTCTTCCAGGGCCACTGAGCCCAGGTATCTGACCCCTGGCCCCTTCCCCAGACACACACATGCTCTAGCTCCTCTTCAAAAATCAATTTATCGAAAGCCACAGACTACCCATCCCACCTCCCCCCTTCCTCCAGTGGCCCTGCCCTCCAGGAGCTCACTACCTGGCAGAGACAGACACGAAGCAGGCAGTAATCCTTCAATATGTGGGAGCAATGAGCTCCCTGCATCTGGGGGGCATCAAGGTGGGGCCTGCATCCAGGCCAAAGAGCTTCAGGGAAGTCTTCCTGGAGGAAGGGGCCCTCTACCTCTATGTGACTTAAAGAATCAGCAGGGGTCCAACCGTGCTAGGGAGCAGGCATGCCAAGTTGAAAGGCAGCAAAGGCAGGGAGGGGAGAAACTGCTGGGTGGGTGCATGGGCTCCAGTGCTGAGAACGAGACAAGGCCAGGGGTGGGGAGGAAGATGGTTCCTTGGGGGCCCGAGCTGAGTGTGGGTTCTCTCTGAGGCTGTAGGAAGTCAGGGGAGGGTCTCTGCCAGGGAGGGGCGGGCTGGGGGCTGGAGGCAGAGACCATGGAAGAAGTGGAGGGAGGGGCTGGGGTCTCTATAAGGTGGACGGAGGAATGACAACCCCTGGGAGGGGCATGGGGGGCATGGGACAAGAAAACCACTGCCCTACTTGGCAACTGAGCAGACACAGCGAATGTAGGACAGGAAGGGTCAGAGGTGACTCCTGGTTACTGGCGTGGGCACTGGGTAGGGGGCGGTGCCCTTTGCTGAGATGGGGTGGGGAGGAGGGGGGAGGAGCGGGGGGGGGGGTGGTTTGTGTGGATGTGGTAGCAGGGTGCCCTGTGGAGTACAGTATGGGCTGTGATGAGCTCAAGGGGGACCTTGGAACATTCTCAGGGAGGCACCCGGGAACACCAGAAGGTGACACATAGCTCAGAAGGTGGCAGAGAGACCAGAGACAGTGGCTATGGCCCCAGGAGGCTAGGCTGGCTTCGGAGAAGGGACAAGGGAGGCAGAGGAGTAATGAGTCCGAGGCTCAGGCACAGCCGGGGACACTGGCCTGGCCCTGAGTAGGAGGGGCCGCCCATCCCCCTGGTCTCACCTGGGACCAGACAGCTCTAGGGCCCCCACTCCACTAGGACAGTCCCGAGAAGTTCCTTGGGCCCTCCCTTCAAGGCTCAATGTCCCCATGGGGCTTGGGAGGCCAACCCCGGTCCAAGAAATGGAAACAGCATTTTGGCAAAGCCCAGTGTCCAGGGGCCTGGCCACTGCCCCTCAAACTGGCTCCTTACCACCCAGCAGGGACCCACCCTGAACTCCTCAATGCCCTGCAAAAGCTCTCTGTTGAGATTTCTCCGGAGACTTCTGCTGAATTCTATCATGGGCTGTGGGGTGTATGGTCATGTTAAAGGGCCCAGTTTTGCCCCTTACAAACTGAGCGACCCCAGTGAGCCCCTTGGTCTCACTGAGCATCAGCCTCCCCTGTTGTGAAACGGGCCGTGACAACGCCCTTCCCCTCGTGGGTCTGTCAGAGTTAAGCGAGGCAGGGCATGGCCAGGAGAGAAGGGTTTTGACCTTGAAAATTCTGCCACCCCTCCAGGCAGCCCGCCCTGCCATCCCTCCTCCTGGCCCCTGCCCATGGTCCCCACCGCCTCTCCTGACCTCACCAGGTTCCCAGGCAGCAGGTCCCTGAGCCCTGATGGCCCCCGGTGGAAGGTGTCAGTTGGGGGAGGGGGCGGAGGGTGGGATCTCATTACCAGAGGCTGAGCCTGGCCCCCCGCGCCCCCCGCGCCCTGGCCCCGGCTCACCTTGGCCCAGCCGCTGGGAGTTCTGCTGCTCCTGCTGCTGCTGGTGCCGCCGCGCCAACTTCTTCATCTGCAGGGGACACAGGCCGTGCCAGTCCCTGCCTCCCTGCCCCCGTGCGTCCCCAGCACCTCCCATCAGGACCCTGTCTTCTGCCCGCACCACCCCCCACTCCATCCCTGCCCAGTAGGGGTGATAGGTGGCCTCTCACCTTGGCTCTTTGGTTCTGAAACCAGACCTGGACCACACGCACACTGAGGCCCGTCTCCGCTGCCAGAGTCTCTCGGACCTGCCCGGAGGGAAGGACGCAGATCAGGCTGGGGGGCGGCGCAGGGGTCTGGGGGAGCTGCGGGATGGGGGGGGCGGTTCAGGGAGGTCCCCGCCCCCAGCACTGTCTGGAAGGGCGGCGGGCATGGGGTGGCAGCCCCACCCCACCCCGGCGGCCCCTCACCTTTCGGCAGGGCTTGGAGGACACCTCGAAGGAAGCCTTGAAGGCTCTTCGCTGCTGCGTGGTGAGGATGGTCCGGGGTCGCTTGGGCCTCCGGGGGTCCTTCCCGTCGTCCCCACTGCCCTTGCTCTGGCCGCCCTGCCCCTTGGCCGGCTTCATGTCTCCATCCTCGTCCTCACTCTTCACTGCGAGGCACACACCCAGCCCATCAGCTTTGTACACGGGTCTCAGCCTTGGGCAATCTGTTGCCCAGTGGGATCCCATTACCTCCAGCCAACACCCGCCAGGGCTGGCCCCCCCGGCACT
>NC_043712.1:8247572-8256756 GCF_006229205.1 Suricata suricatta
CACACACACACACACACACACACACACACACACACACACATGCAGTGTATTCACCCAGAGGCACACCCACACTCAGCATGCACACACGGCCACTTCCTGCCCCAGAGGTGTGGGCCTCAGAGATGCGGGCCCCGACGGACACCATGTGCCTCCTGTAGCCCCTGAGTCTGAACCGGACTCCTCTTCCCAGGCCCATCTGCCCCCCGCCCCCCAGCAGGAGCCCCTGTGGAGGGGGCGGGGTTCCTCCCTCCAAGACCCCCTCCCAGGCCAGATAGGAATGGGCCCGAGACACCCGGGCAGGGTCCGCTCTGCCGTGAGGGTCCAGGCAGCCTCCAGGATGCCCTGCCCATGGGTGGACAGAGGGACAGATGGATGGGGGGGGTCACTACTTCCTCCAAGGGCCCCAACAGTAACAAAGCTCTTCTAGATGGGCAGGTCTGGTGAGCGTGGGCTCTAGGTTACTCCAAAGGGCTCGGCAGACAGGGGCACCCTCTGCTCCAGTCCCCCACTACCCTGGCATGACCTAGCACCAGCCTTCTCCCTGGCTTTTCCCTTCTCAGACCCATTCCTCCTCTCCTGTACCCGCCCTTCTGCCAGGAGGGCTCAAAGCTGGCACAGTCCTTCTGGAGGCTGGAGCAGAGGCGAGGGGTGCCTTCATCCCGGGAAACAGGGCCTCTCCCTGCACCACTGAGGGCCCCAGGCCCCCCGCCCCCAGCGGGGAAACAACAGCTCGGGCTGCTGCTCCCCACTGACAAAGGGCGCGTCAGATCCCGGACTCTCTCTGGGCGCCACCAGCCTGCAGACCTGGTGCCGACAGAGACACCTGTGGTGCTGTGCAGTGGCGGGGACCATGGCAGGGACAGAGAGGGTGAGTGCGGTGGGTTGGATAGCAGGGTACGTGCGTGAGTGCACAGGTGTGAGCATGTGGAAAAACGTGTGTGTGGCCACACGCAGAGCTACTCAGTGCATGTGTGATGTGCGTGCTGGGTCATGTGCGCACGTGTGTGCGTGTTTAAGTGCACGTGTGTGTTCCTGAGTGTGGGCTTGTGCGTGCGTGGGCATCTGAGCACATGACTACATATGCACACGTGTCCATGTATATACACTCCTGGACACGGGTATCCACACATGCATTTTATGTGCTCATGCGTGTGTGTGTGTGTGCCCGTGTGTGTGGTCATACGCACATACGCTGGTGCACGCACGCTGGTATCAGGTAACGGCACACGGCCGTGAACACCTCAGCGCCATACGCATGGGATGGGGGTGCGCCGTTTGTGCGGAGCTCAGGTCCTTCGCCGGCGGGGGCCCCCTCCCGGCCGCCTGCCCCCCAGCGCCCGCCATGGCTCACCAGAGTCGGACTCGTCGGGGCTCACGGAGCTGAGCAGGTCCTTCTCCTTCTCGTAGTCCCCCTTGCACAGCAGCTGGCCCTCCTTGAGCACGAACTCGTCGCCCTTGCGCAGCTGCCGCTCGCACACGCAGCAGCAGAAGCAGCCCAGGTGGTACACGCACTCCAGGGCCCGCATCACAAACTCCGTGGGGGCGATCTTCTCCATGCAGCCGCTGCACTTGGCTGCGAAGAGCCTGCAGGTGCACAGTGTGGGCGCACTGGCTAGCCTCGGGGGTCCCTCCCAGAGGCTGCTGACCGTCAAGGGCCGGCCTCTCCCTCCTGCCACCCTGGCCTTCCACCTCGGGTAGGCGAGACCCACGCTGGGCACAGAGCCAGAAAGTGGGAGGCCCCGTAGCCCTCTTCCACTGGCTCCCAGGGTCCTGGTGGCCCCAGGGCGGGGTTGGGGTGGGGGATGGCAGGGGGATGGGCATCCCGGCCAGAGATGCGCTCCCTGTGTGTGTCAGCTCAGGGTCTTTCCTGCTCAGAGACACAGTGGCCACTAGAGGGCAAGCACAAGGTCAGCCTCAACCTTCTTCAAGAGCCAGGTTGCTGTGCCCTGAAAAGGGCAGGCTGGTCTGCCCTCACTCCAGGACCTGCTCCACTTCCTCCTTACCGCCCCCCCCACCCAACATCCAAGCAATCCTTGGTCTTGTCCAACTCACCACCCAAGTGAGGCCCCGCCTCTCCTGCCTGGGCAGCTGCCCTTGTCCCCATCCTGGGCTCCTGGCCCCTCTAACCCTTCAATTCACCCTCCAGGATGAAGGCCGGAAGGAGCTGTCTGCAACACACGTCCGCTCCTGCTATTTCCCTGCTCCAGGCACTTCCATGACTCCCTGGTGCCTCAAGGCCCTTTGCACTCGCCTCTTTCCTGCCTTCGCTCCCCCAGGCCAGGGCCCGAGGCCCCAGCCTGCAGTTTCTCCAGAGCACCTTCACGCTGGCCTGGCCTTTCCTCGCACGTTCCTTCCCTGCCCCTGGGCTGAGCTAACACCTACTTATGCCTCACTTCAGCTTGAGTATCTTTATCACATGCAGAAATTCACTGAGCATGCTCAGCGTGCCAGCCGCTGTTTGAAGCCCTCTGTAGGCAGAAATGCATTTAATCCTTGCAACAATCCCGTGAGATGGGAACGGACACGAATCCCATCTCAGAGATAAGGAAACTGAGGTGCCGAGAGGCGGAGTCACCTGCTCAGGGTCACATGGTAATGAGCGGTGGGGCCGACTCGGAGCCTGGGCCTGATCCGGCCCCCTCCATGACGACCCGGATCCATCTTCCTTCTCTGGAGACAAAGCCAGGTGGGGGTCTCCGTGCCTCCGGCCACCATGGGCAGAAAGGTTCGAACAGCACGGCCCCTCCCCTGCCCTCACCTACTGACCGCTCCTCCCGCCTCCCCCCTCCCCGTCACGTGCCCTGCTCTGTGGGAACTCAGCCTCAACAACACTTTGATGGAAAAATTTATGAAGAATCAAATTATTGCTGCTGGGAGGGAATTAAAACCATTTTTCATTCCCCACGTCCCTGGGCCGCGTCTCGGGCGCCACCCTGGGAGCGCCGTGCACATCCCATCCCTCTTTATGGCCCGCCATCACAGGCACGGATTACAGCTGCGATTCTCTACTAATCGGTTCTGGAACAGAAATGGCCATAAATGCAAGGCACTCGGCCTGCCTCCCTTCCCGGGGCTGCCATCAGCACCGCCCACGACGAGAGAGTGGGGCGCGCTGGACAGGGCCAACCCGAGCTCTGCCCGCTGCCCTGGCACCGGCCAGCGCACTCAAATTGCAGGCACCCCCAGCAACCCGTGCCATTCGCCTCTATGCTACTGGGCGGGCTCCTACTCATCCTGCAGTGCCCAACTGCAACGCCACCTCCTCTGGGAAGCCTTCTCTGATGCCCCAGTCAGGGGGAGTGGTCTCCCACAGGCTCACTCAGTTCCCTCTACTGTGAAACGGAGATGTCAACAGGACCTCCCCCAAAGGGTTGTTGTCAGGAGTCGATGATACTGAGCAGATAACTTGGTAAATAAGTGTCACAACACAGTGACAGCACATGTCAACTTCCAACTCTACAAGGGTTCCACAAGGCAGGAGACGAGGGGATCACGAGCTAGATTTCAGCTCCGATTTGACGCTGGCTAGATTCCTTTGTTCAGGGTACAGCTGTCCATGGCAGCCTCAAGCAGGGGCCCCTGGTAATCCCGCTCGCTGTCCGGCTCTGCCAAGGCGCTGGGGAAGGAGCCACGTTTCCAGAACTTGACGCCCTGACATGGAGGATGTCTCTGCCCTGCCCCCTCACTGCCCCTCTGTGCCCTCCCCACAATTCTACCTCCTGACCTAAGTGCCAAGCTAAGTTCTGCAGCCTGGCCTCAGGGGCCTAGGAGCAGACAGGCAGCGGCTGCATCTCTGGGCCAGCACGGCAGGGCCGGGTCCCAGGCCAGGATCAGCACACCCTGGGCGGCTCCCAGACAGGAGGCCCTCTTACGTAGGGGAGGGGGGCGGCAGGAGGGGTGACCCGCATTCACAGGCGCCGCCACCGAGCAAGCTGCATTCAGAACAGTCGTGCTAATGCCTCGGCAGCAGGGGGTCGATTGCTACTTTCTCCAAACTCATCAACACAATCTATTATTAATACTTCTCCAAAGGCTCAGTGCCGCCATTATGGAGGCAGCGCCAGCCACTCGGGGCATCATCTGTTATCTAGATTGCAAAAACTCGGGATATAAAACAAACTGCGCACACTTTATAAACGGAATGTGCCATCCGTTTGGTCTCCAAGCATCTCTCTGCCCAATAAAACATCAGGGGGGGACGCATGAAATACTCACTCCCAATTATGGGGCTGCCTTTGTCTACGGAGCCGGAGCCGGGGTGAGTGCTACAAATGCATGTGTAGGAGGGGTTGGGGGCGCCAGCGGGGCCCCCTCCTCTCTGCGAGCGGCCCTCCTGCCCTCAACCCCTCCCATCGTGAAGGACCGGTGGAACCGGCCATTGGAAGCAGCCCCAGCCATAGGCGAGTGGCAGGGACACTGGACGGACTTGGTTTCAATGCTTGGTTCCATCACTTCCTGGCTAGTGACTGCACAGGTAATTTCCGCTCTCTGAGCCTCAGCTTACTGATCTGTATAATGGGCTCAACAACACTGCGTCTCCGTGTGAAGATGCAGCGAGTTGTCCGCGTAAAAGCCGTGAACATAGAGGGAGAGGTCAGTGAGCTGAGCAGGCCTTTTGAGACCAGGGCGTCTCCCGCAATGCTGCCCAGAGGCGGCAAATACCGGCAGAGAGAGTGGCTCAGGGTGAAAAGTGCTGAGCCTTCCTGCCCCGCAGGGGCCCTGACGCCTGATGCGAAGGACAGGCCCTGCCCACATCCAAGGCACTAGCTTTGGAGCCCAGGTCATGATCTCAATCCCGACTCAGCCACTCCCCATCTCCGTGACCTTGGGTGAGTCTGGGTCTGTGTCCTCACCTGCAAGATGGGGACAATCTTTCTCACTCCCCAGAACTGTGTGTGTGGGGTGCCAGGTGGGTGTGTTTTGGCTTTCCACACTTGGGCCAACAGGCCAGGAAGGGGCAGGCCTGGGGGGCAGGAGATGGCCGGGTGCCATGGGGAGGCTCCGAGGCTCCACCTCCACCTGCGGCTTCCCCTCCAGCTGCCGGGCCCTTTCGGTGCCAATCCCCTGGCCCAGGCTCCTCCTCTAGAAGCTTCAAATCTGGAGGGCAGCTTCATGGCCACATCACAGGCACACAGGCTCGCTGGCCAGCCACACTCCCCTCCCGCCTCCGTTGTCCATGTAAACCGCCAAACCTTTCCTCCTGCTTTCCCTAGGGGCTAGAACACCATTCCTCCCGCCCCAACCTCTGACAGTCCAAACACCTGTGTATTCTGAAGGATTTAACTTGGATATCCCTTCCTCCAGGAAGCCCCCCTTCTCCTCTCTAGTCTCAGATGTCCCCCTCACTGAGTTCCTCCCCTCACATGCCCGCCCCACTTTATCTGTTTCCAGGTCCACTTTCCGCAGGGTCACCTCTGTCTTCGGAGCTGAGCACAAGGCCCCATACACACTAAGGCGAGCAACGCATGTTTGTGGAATGCACACTGACCCAACCAATACAGTCCTGTCCCACCTGTGAGGGGAGGGCAGCTTGGTCCCCAGCCCAGTCCGTGGGAGCACCCACCACCTGCCCTGGGAAGACAGTGTGTGTGTTGGGGGTGGGGGGTAGGGCAGCCCAGGGTCCCACCCTGGCTCCATAACTTTTTCCCTGTATGACTTTGATCAAGACGTTCAGCCTCTCTGAGCTTCAGTTTCTTCATTTATGAAATGGGAATGGTGGTACCTACCTACAGGGTTGTTGGAAGGGCCTATTGCATGTAAAGCTCTTGGCCTTGGGCGGGCATGAAGAAGGCACCTCACAGAACTGCCATCTGCCTTTCTCTTGTTCCCTGGTGTCTTTGTTGTCACCCTCCCTGGGTCTCCGTCACTCCTGGGAGCAGCCTTCCTGACGCCAGGTTTACAGGTCCCAACCAAGCCTCCCGGCCTGTCACACCAATGTGAGTGAGCTCAGTTATCATCACCTGCGTCACCTCATTGAGTCCCTGAAGAACCCTAGAAGGAAGACACGGTTTCCATTCCCATTTTACGGATGAGCACACCAAAGTGCAGAGGGCAGGTTCAAGGTCACATGGCAGCCCCACCAAATACTACCCCCATGCTTTGTGTATTCAAGTACATTGAAGCGCATTCGGGTGCATTCTGCCCATCATTCACCCTTGTCCTTGGCTAGGGGTCCCATCCCCGTGTCTGTCTGTCCACAGGCTCTGAATGCCCCAAGTTCTCATTACTCAGCATTGGCCCAGCAGCCAGCAGGTGCGCCTGAGTTTCTCCTAAACCAAACCGAACATCTCCTCATCACAGACACATCCTCCCTCCGCCAGGATCATCTGTGATTTCGGAGTAAGAAATTCCCATTTTAGGGACGTCCTTCCCTTGAAGAGTCCCTGGCTATGAGAACACATCTCCATCTCCTCTGAGTTTTTATTGGTTTATTTGTTTAATGCTCAATTTATTAAATTCATAAAGCTAATAAACAAAACTCTAAAAAGCAATTTTTTTCTGCAGCATTTAAACATGGATTACAAATCTGATTAATTAATTTCTCTTAAGCCACTGACAACTGCAGAGAGGCAATGCAGTAGATCTGATCCTTTTTCCTCCAATAAAACTGGCTTCCTAATGTCCTGGGGACCCTCCAGTCTCTCCCTGCAGGTTTCCAGCCCCAGATCTCAGACTGCAGAAGCATCAGGCTTGGAATCTTGGCTCTGTTGCTTCCTAGCACAGGCACCACACACAAGCCTCTTCTCTCTATGCCTCAGTGGCCCCATCTGTTCAATGGGCTGGGCACCATGAGGCAGGCTCGGTAAGTAGGCAGCTTATCATTTCTTCAAGACTTCTGGCACCTGTTCACCTTTCTCTGTCTCCTCACTGTACTGCTGTTCCTACACCCCATCGCTGGGGTCTATGCAGCTCCTCACTGGGTCCTCAGTCCACGAGTGCCCGACACCTTCAGGATAAGTCCCAAGACCTCCTTGTGGCGCTCAAGGCTCTACTCCAGCCCTGTCCACACCTCAGTTCAGCTCCCTGCAAAGTCCTTCCTGCTTCCTTAACACTTAAAATTCCATCTGCCCCCAAAGTCTGTCTTCCTTCCCCCCTTTTGCTTCTTGTTGAGCTTCTCATCCTTCAAGACTCAATACAAACGTAACCTCCTCTGTAAAGCCTTTCCTGAAACCCAGATATTTGTGTGTCTGAAGCCCTCGCTGACCTAGAAATCAGAACCTGGGTCTAATTCACACGCACCCATCTGGCGCTGAGGAGGTGACTAGTGAGTGTTTGTTGAATGAATAATCTTGTGAGAAATGACATGGACAGCCCAGGTAGGACAAGAGAACACTGGATACTCGGCTTCCAGAAGTTTGAGAATGCCACCAGGGAGCAAGACAAGTGAACTCACTGCTCTCACCCCATGGTCCCCTATACAGCCTGGAGTCCAAAATCCTAACTGCTATGTTGGTTAAATTCTTTTTTTTTAATGTTTTATTTATTTTTGAGAGAGAGAGAGAGAGAGAGACAGCATGAGCAGAGGAGGGTCAGAGAGAGTGGGAGGCACAGAATTGGAAGACAGGCTCCAGGCTCTGAGCTAGCTGTCAGCACAGAGTCCGATGCAGGGCTCGAACCCACGAACTGTGAGATCATAACCTGAGCTGAAGCCAGACGCTTAACCGACTGAGCCACCCAGGCGCCCCTATGTTGGTTAAATTCTTAACACACCTCCTGTTGGGCTGGAGACCAACTGCACCGTCATCCCTAGTACACAGGGGCGGCCCTGGGGTCGGAGGGCCATGTCAGTATCAAGTGACTGACCATCGTGACGGGGCAAGGCCCGGACACCCAGGTCAAGGTGGACCAATCCATTCTCCGTCCTGTGTCCCTCCCGCCTCCTGCTCACCAAGAGCTTTCTAGCAGACCCCTGGGCTTAGAGGTGTACTTTCCATATCTCAGTCCCATCTGTGTCTTGAGCCTCAGTTTCCTTCTCTGTGAAAAGGGGGTACTGATCCTTCCCTCACCTGGGGATTAAAAATTGGTGAGTTTTAACCCGTGTGAGGGGGTCTAGCCCAGTGCCAGGCACAGGGGCATCCTGGCAGGCGTGCACCCCACTCCTTCCCGAGTCTGAGTTTCACCATGGTGCTGGGACACAGGCTCTCGAACCTTCTCTTCCTCACCTCCAACTTCATTTCGAAGCCCTCAACCACATCATTGGGTCTGTGCTCTCTGCATCTCTCTGTCTGTCTGTGCTTCTGCGGTATAGGCTTCTGTCAGATCCTTACTGAGGGCCACACTGGGGACCAGGCAGATTTGGGCCTAGCTTCCTTTCAGGTCTCTCCAGGCCCAAATCCCAGGGTTCCTGGGAACTCTCCCTCGGTGGGGAGGGAGCCACAGCCCTCTGGCCCACGGGCTGTACCTTCTCATTTCACCCAGCAAACACCCAGGGAGGCTGACTCTGAAACAGACTCATGCAAGATGCTGGAGGACAGAGTCAGGCTAAATCTGGCCCCCTGGGGGCTGGCACAGCATGACAAGTGCCTTGACAGGGTACACTTGGCAAGCCGGGGGTCCCAGAAAGTCCCGACGGTCAATCTGGAAGAGGTCTAGGGACTTCCCGGAAAAGGGGACATGACAATAATTAAGAAGCTGGTTCTGAAGTCCGAAGGGTATAAGTCCAGCTCTGCCGCTTACAATCCGACCCTGGGGCAAGGACCACAGTCCCCACCTTACAGGGAATCACTAGGGTGTGTTTAGCCTCTCGCCAGGCTCTGGGGAGGCTCCCAGCGCTCCGATAGGGGACCAACGTTATTCCGACTGAAGGCTGTAATGTCTGTGACGATGCCCGTTGAGAGATGAGCTGGAGTTCACAGGGGCCCAGGGGACAGGACCCCAGACACTCGTGGGGGTCCAGCTGCCGCCGCCAGAGTTTGCCTGTCACTTGGAGGAGCCGATGGGGTGAGAGCAGGCAGGGAGCGCCGCCTGGCCTCCTCCCTCCCGACGCGTTGACATCTCCCCCACGTGCCTGCCGCGTCCTTATCATTCCGGGCGTAGCTGTTTTTTATTTTGAGACAAAAAGGGGCCTGTTGATGGGGATCCAACTCAAACCAGCTGCAAACATCTGCTTTGATGCGGCGGCGGCGGCGGCGGGCCAGGCGGGCGGCGGGAGCCGCAGGCGGGGGCCCCGGTGCGCGCGTCAATC
>NC_043712.1:8256856-8316720 GCF_006229205.1 Suricata suricatta
CACGCGGCTGGAATGCGCTGCGTGGCCGGGCACTCGGACCTGCGGCCGCGGGGCCGGGCCTGCAGCGAGGGCTGCCCCGGAGCTTCCTGCGGGGGCCGCGGGCTCCGAGGCCCCCTTTGATCCGGGCCTTGGGATCTGTCGGGAGCCCCCCACCCCCCCGCCGGGGCTGGAGGTCAGGGGGCCAGGGGCAGGGAGGGCCGGTCACAGCCGGGAGCCCCGGACACAATCGAGGGGCCAGCCTGGCCAGGCAGACATTCGTGAGTCCACATGCATGTATGCAGTGCCTACTATGTGCCAGGCACTGTCTGGAGGCTGGAGATAGAGCAGTGAGCCAAATGCACGGTCCCTCCCACTCCCATCCCCACCCCCAGCTTCCATTCTAATGGGTGAGGGGACAGGCAACAAATAAATCCGGAGCACTCAGAGTGCAACAACTGGTGACAATGTGATGAAAAATGAGGAGGCACACAGGGATGGCGAGAGCTTTTAGGAAGGACAGTCAGAGGTCTTACTGAGATATCTGGGGGGGGTGGGGAGTTTCCCAAACAGCAAGTGCAAAGGCCCTGAGGCTGAGTGTATTGGGTGTGGCAGAAATGACAAGGAGGCCGTCATGGCTAATGCAGGTGAGTGACAGGAACGGGAGCCAGGATGTGCGGGTAGACGCAGGGCACACGTCTGGTGGGGCGCTGGCTTTGTGGGAAGGTTCTGAGCAGAGGGGGCATGTGGTCTGGCTGACATTTGAACCAGGTTCCTCAGGCAGCTGTGTGGGGGTGGGGGGTGGGAGCAGGGAGATGAGTTGGGAGGTTATCCCCATAATCCAGGCAAGAGATACTGTGTGCGCAGACCCGGGGAGGTGCTGGAGAAGCAGTCCGACGTGGCATGCGGTTTGCAGGGAGACAAGGACACCAGAGGATGGGCAGAGGAAGGACGGTCGCATGATTTGGGGGCCTGCACAATGGGGACAATGGAGTTGCCATTAAATGAAATGAGGAATCAGGCCAGGTGGGGGAGGGGAGAATGAGGAGGGTAGTTCTGGACACGTTGCGTGTGAGCTGCCTTCTAACAGCCACGTGGATGCATCTAGGGGGCAGCTGCATATATGAGTCTGGAGTTAGAGGGAGGCCCCGGCTGGGGACACTGTTTGAGAGCTGCCAAGACTCTCTCTCTCTCTCTCACACACACACACACACACACACACACTCCTAAGAATAAGTTGTTGTGTGTACATGGCTTGGCACCTGACAACTGACAACTGGCCTCTCACCTTTGGGGCTACGGCCCCTGCGGTGGGTGGGGGCTCTTTTCCATCGGGGGTACCGGGGCTTCTCTGGGGGTCAGACCTCTCCTAGTGACTTCAGGGAGAGACAGCGCTGCGGGGCAGGGCAGGTGGAAGGCAGGATGTCCCATCCCTCCTGCCATCCTCCCACATGCCCCTCCTGCCCTGTAGCCTGGACCAACAGTAGTCGGAGGGCCTGTGGGCTGCAGGCCAGGCCCCAGGCTGTGGGCTTTAGGGGGGTTTCTTTTATTAACCTTAGAGTTGAAGGAGTTGAAGCTCTTCCCTCTTTCTGCTGCCCTTCACTGATGAAGTCCATTCACTGATGATTCTCTTCATCATTCATCCACCTAACATTCACTGAGCACCTACTATGAGCCAGGCTCCATGCTGAGCTTACAGTAGGAGCCTCCTCCTCCCACTGGCTCATCAGACCCCCCCGCTGAGCTGATCCCGGGTTCCCTACCCCCATTCTCACCCAGCATTCATAGCTACGGTTATTACTCACTAAAATTTACTGTTTCCTATATACCAGGCCTTGTGCCTTATTTGCACTGACCCCTCCCCCATAAGACCCCTTACAGGCAGGTACTGCCACTCTCTTTCCCCAAAGCAGGAAATCGGTGCCCAGAGAGGGTAACACACCTGCTCAGAGTCAGAGATGGGATTAGAGCTGGGCGGGGGGCTCAGGGCTGTTGCTCATTCTCCCCGGGTCACCGCTTGGTGTCCAGGGCCTCTCTGTGCTTGAGGCCCCCTCCTGCCTCAGCCTCCGCCTCCCTGCCCACCGCCTCCCTGCCCACCGCCTGAATGGTTCTGCACTTGCTCTCTTAGCTCAGGGCTGTTGGGCCCAGGACCTGGGCTGGGAGGTTATGGAGGTCAGGGGCAGACACGCAGGTGGAAGACGAGAGACTGCACCAGGGGATGCAGAGGCCTTTGGGTTTCTCTCCAGGGTCCTGAGGGGACAGAATAGGCCAGGCCGACAGCCATGTGCCCAGGGAGGACTGCCAGATCCAGGGCAGGGCCTGATGAGGTGCAACACTAAGGGAGTGGTGGGGGTGGGGAGGTGGAGGGGGTGGGGTTGGGGTCCTGGAAGACTTCCTAGAGGAGGGGGCAATAAGGAGTGCAAAGGACTGAAAGGCGGAAGCAGTCGGGCTGGGTTGGGAACAGGGGTGTGCCTGATTCCAGAGTCTAAACTCTGTTGTAGGGGAGAAGCAGGGAGACCACTTTGCAAAGGAGAGGTTGGAAAAAAGCAAAGGTATGAAGAAAATGGAGGCCATTTTCAGGGTGAGGGAGACAGTGGGTCAGTCATGTTGGAAGTGAGAAAGAAGAAGGGTCAGGCTGGTAGCCTTGAATGTTGGGCTAAAGAGGACAGATCAGATTTCCTTTGTTCCCACCTACTCGTCCGTCCATCCACTCACACCGTCACTCAGCCTGCTATCCATCCATCCACCCACCCACCTGCCCAACTACCCACCCATCTCCCACCCAGCCACCCTCTCAGTCCATCCATCCACTGCACCCATGCACGCAATCAACCATTCAACACGTATTCGGGCACTTGCTCTGTGCCGAATTTCCTCCTCTTGAGAGCAGAAGCTGCCTTCGAAGGCCTTGGCCGTAGGATTTGTTGATTCTGCAAGCACGGACCAGACACCCCCCATGACCGGGCGCTGTGTTAGGTGATGAGGAATCAGTGCGGACGGAGATACAGGGGCCCTACTCCTCAGTGATCTCCTGGTGTAACGGGGAACAGGGTCTCCCCAAGGAAAGGAGGTCTCAGAAGGACAAGCCCAAGGCACCCCTGGACAGCCTAACGCTAACCAGCTGACATTTTGGCCCCATCGCTCTGACCCCAAGGATCTGGACCCCCTGGATGCAGACCACAGCATTTTAATTAGGATTATAACGACACTGATAAACTTCCTTCGAGTGTTTTCTGGAATCAACTCCATTAAGACAATTTAATTTTTTGATCAATTTTCTTTCTAGTGCAGTTAAATAATTTACAACGTTGCCATTTTTATTTTTCTGAACTTATTTTCATTGAGATAAATTATTTCCCATGAAAAATTTTCAATAAAGTTTTGCTCTACTATCAGGTCTGTGCTCTGACTGCATCTTCCTGATTAGCAAGATCTGACTCTTCGCTGAATCTGTAGCCGGTGGTGGTTTTGGTGTTGCCGGGTGTATTTAGTACTGATTAAGTAACACATCCCCCAGGCTCCGGAAGGCTGGCTTTCCGCGTTACCGACAAAACGACCCAAGTTTACGATCACGCGTTTTTTCAGGCTGTCAATGAAAACACGCTCAGGGTCAAAACCAGGGGGTCAAGACAGACTTGTGGGTGTCACATACTGGGTGCAAACGTCCAGCTTCATTCAGCTGGGACCCCACAGGGTCTGAGCTGTAAGACAGGGGCCCCTCCCTTGACATCCCCTTCTCCAGGTTAACCCCCCTGCCTAGGTTCCACACTCTGGTCATGAGCTTGAGTTTGTCCAAATACCCCTTAAAGCCTAGCACCCAGCAACTTGGTCCTCCAGGGGCAAGAAGAGCCATCACCTCCTTTGTTTCCCACCCTATACTCCTCTTAATGTAGCCAGAGATAAGGTATCAACTTTGTCAGCCCAGTCAACGAAGGCTTCACCGCCCAGTCTCTCTCATGAGATCTAAACTAAGTACCATGCCGCCCCCCCCACACCAACCTGTGCTCTTGCAGTCAAGTTTTTGACCCCTACCCTAGCTAGCCCTCTCCTAGCTACTAAATGTCTAACTCACAGGAACCAGACCAGCCCTGTGCTCAGAGCTTCAGATGTAGCCCTGCCCTCATGGAGCGGCCTCCCCTGCAGGTGGACCCCACAACCACCCTGGTTGGTAGGAGTCCCTTGCTTACACAGGTTACCCAGCCCAGGTTCGCCTGGCTGGTAACCGCCACATTCTCAGCTTCCTGGAGGCTGGGAAGGTGGTTGGGGACAGGGGAGCAAATGTCCCACGGTTGGGAGCCTGAGACCTGTGGGTGCCAGGACAGAGCCCTTGTGCTGAGCAGAGCATGTTCCCCAGCCCAGGGGCCTGGGCGATTAGCTTGAGAAGTGGGTGCAGGAGGCAGCAGGACTGGAGGCTGGTGGGCGGCTGGAGGGGAAAGTCTTCTGTAAGAGGGAGCCTCTGAGGTGTGGCTGGCATTATTTCTTACCCACAGCCCAACCCTTTGATAGGGAGGAAGAGGAGGCTCCGGGAGACCGCCTCCTTGGGTCTCTGCGCTCTGGCGCTCCCCGCAGGTCAGGGCCCAGCGTCCAGGCTGGGCACCGCCAAGCACCGCCGCTCGGGGGGTGCCCGCCCGCCCGTCCGTTTAGTGGGTAACTGATCGCCCCGCGCCCCGCCCCAGCCGCCCGCCGCCCGCCGGAGCCGCTTAATCACCGCCCGCCCGGCCGCATTAGCATAGTAATGGCCTTTAAATTGAGCCTCTTTGTTTTTTAATTAAGCTCCCAGCAGGTACAGAGAAGAGCGATTATTGAGGAAGCTGCCAGCGCTAATCGCCCGCAGTCATTTGACAATTAAAAAGCGCCCGGCTTTAACCCTTTCCCCGCGCCCGCAGCAGTTCCCCCGGCATTTATCGGGCACCGACGGTGTGCACACCTTCCCGGTGGGATTTGGAGACCCTGCCTCCAGTCACTCGGAGAGGTCTCTGCCAATGACTCCATTTGGCTGAGGAGCACACTGAGGCGCAGAGAGGTAACTTGCCCAAGACCACAGCTAGAGCAAGGGGCAGCGGGGCCTGGCAGACAGACGGCTGGAGAAGTCCAGCTGCTCCGCTCTCTTGGAGCACCGGCCGCCTTGTGAATCTGGCAAAAGCCTTCTCTTGCCTCAAGGCCTGGGTGGGCACCTCCTCACCCAGTGGCAACAGCCCCTTCCTCGGAATTCCCTGGGCATCCTCTCCTCACTGCTGGTTCTTCCATTCCCCCAAATACGGTGCGTCAGGCTCAGTGCTGGGCACTGGGGACAGCTGTGACCAAACCAGAAGTGGACTCAGCCCACACAGACCTACATGCTGAGGAGCGAGACAGGGAACTGGAAAGACTGGCTGAACAATGGGGCGCCTGGGGGGCTCAGGTGGTTGAGCGTCCAACTTCAGCTCAGGGCATGATCTCACTGTGCATGGGTTCGAGCCCCACATCGAGCTCTGTGCTGACAGCTCAGAGCCTGGAGCCTGCTTCCGATTCTGTGTCTCCCTTCCTCTCTCTGCCCCTCCCCTGCTCCCGCTCTAGCTCGCTCGCGCGCTCTCTCTAAAAATAAATAAACATTTTAAAAAATCAAAAAAGAAAAAGAAAAAGAGACCCAATCGCTCCTGATCCAGCCCAGCCTGGGGGCGGTGGTGCATCGGAGAAGACTTTCCTGAAGCTGGGTTTGGGCACAGACAGAGGAGGGAGAATCAGCCAGGCCAGCATGGGAAGCCCTGGACAGGCTGGGTAGCAGAGGAATCAGTGGATGCAAAGGCCCAGAGACACGACCAGAATTAACCAGAAAGAAAGGGCTCAGAGGGAGGGTGTGGCATGAGCGGAGGCTGCAGAGTGCCAGGAGCCAGCCTGAGGGTGCAGTGTCCCTGCAGAACCCCCTACTTAAAAAATGTGTTATTTAAAAATATATAATTGAATTTATTTTTGAATAGGTAATGCATTGCATGGTTTGATATTCAAATGCACAGAAAGGTGCAGGCTGCGGTCTCCTCCACCCCAGCCCTAGCCAGTCGGGTCTCCTACCGACGTTCTATCTACCCCCTTCTGAAGATATGTGATAATATGTAACACGTACACACACCTGTGTGTATACTGTATTCCCCTCCTCCAACTTTTTTTTTTTAACAAGGGCTGATTGTTTTGTCCATTTTTTTTTTTGCATAAACACCACTTTACCCTAAAACTGTTCTCCACGCACCCACCCTCCCACTCACACGACTGTTGGCGAGGACCCCACGTCTGGCCTGGAGCACCTCCTCTCACAGCAGCCGGCCCTCCTAAGGTATGGGCAAACCCTGATTTATTTAACCCGCGTCCTGTTGATGGCCTTGTGGGCCATTTAAAGGATTTTTGTCTTAATCTCAAGAGCCACGGGGAAGCCATGGAAACGCTTTAAGTGGGGAGTGGCTTGAGCGATTTACACTTTTGAAAGATCATTTTGGCTGTGGCTGTGAGGCTGGGACCAGGGGTGGGGGAGCGCAGAGGGGAGTGGGGAGAGCAGCTAAGGGGATCTCTGTGGTGCCCTGCAGGTGAGAGGTGCAGGGGGGCCTGGGCGGGGCTACAGGAGTGGGAGAAGAGGAAGTTCTTCGGAGGGCGGAGGGCGGGCGATGCCGCATGTAAAATGAACTGGGCACTGGGGTGGGAGGGAGGAGCCCCGGGTGGCTCCCTGACCCTGTCACCCTGTTGGGTGCATGCTGGATGGAAGAGCAGTGACCGAATGGGGAGACATGGTGGCGGACGGGGAAACCACGTGAAGACTCCAGGTGCATAGTCGCCCGGTCTCACTGCTCGGCAGCCTGCACAGAGTCCGAGTCATCACTGGGGCGGGATCTCCCCACCAGGTCAGGCTCCCTGGATCTGAGCTTTGTGTCCCAGCCAGCCCCTGCCCATGCCTGCCTGTTCACTCTTCAGAGGGGCCTGCTGCCAGTGGCCCCCAAGCCCCCCTTCCTCCGCTCCAGGCTGAGATGGCGTTTGTGAAGAGGGGGCAGCCCTGAGAAATGCTGCCCACTGGCTTTTTAATAAACACAGAGGAGGCTCCCTGGGGCATGGGTGAGGGATCTGGGGGTGAGGAGGAGGGCTCTGGACAGAGGGCCAGATTTTGTCCCTGGCCACCGCAGGAAGACATGCCCTTCGTGGCTCTTGGCTCCCTGGTGGGGCTGGGGGGCAGAGTGTCCGTGCCCTGGAGCTCCCCTCCCCTTGTCGCTTTGCCACCATCCCTGGCTCAGAGCTAAAGGTGCCCCCCAAGAGAGGAGCTGGGGTGGGGGCGGCCAGGACCCCCTCTGACTCCACATAGCCCTCAGGAGGTAGTTTATATGGAGCACTGCGGGCACTGAGGGGTTAACAGCCTGCACACCCCCATCTATCAGCCAGCATCTCCCAAACAGACGGACAGACCAGGCAGCTGTCCAAACAGGCCTGTGTACCTGGCCACAGCCGCAGAGAGGACAGGGCAGTGGCTGTTTACTCTGCTCCCCTCCCCCACAGCCACACACTCACACTCCCTGGCAGGGCATTTCCATGCAACCTCGCCTTGGGGATGCACCCTCCACTCCTGAGCGAGATGGCTCCTAAATGCTCCTCTCTGAGATTAGGAAATGTCCTTGCGCAGGGCACCGGGCTGGGAAAGGGGGGGATGGTGTCTCTAAGAGTTGGTGGCTGAAGTGGCTGGTTGGTCCAAATGAGCCACAGTCACCAAGAGCTGCAGGCAATGCTTCCCAGAGCGCGCGCTCTCTGCCAAGAGCAGAAATGGAGTGGACGCCTGGGGACCTGGAGAAACTGGGGCACCTGGAGCACGAATCACTTCTTAGGAGTATGTCTGCTCAGGGTGGACGTGCTTCTCAGTGGGGACTATCCGGGCTTCCAGGCCCCGCACCAGGCCCCCTGGATGGCTCCATTTCAGTGTCCTGGGACTCCTCACGCCTCAGGAGAAGCTGACCTCATTGACTGTCCCCAAGACCGGTGTCTCCTCCTTGGTCTCCATCTGCCTGACGCCACCAACAGCCACCCTCACCTCCGCCTGAGCGACACCTGGGTCCTCCCTCTCCCTCAAGAGCTGTCCCCACGTGTGACCCATCATCAGTCTCCTAAGAGGCTCTCAGATCTGTCCCTCCCCCCGGTGCTGAGTTGTCTGTGGGTCTGGGCTGTGCCAGGGGCCCACAGTGCCCAGCCAGCAGCAGGCCAGCCCTCTCCCTTTATCCATTTCCCCACTCATTTGCCCCTTCCCTTGGGAGGTTCCCCCTGCAATGCCGGTCTCCACCTGCCCCAGCACTGCGGCACTGCGTACTGAGCACCTGCTGTGTGCCTGGCTCTGGGGGGAGCTGATACGTTATTTCTCTCTTTTCCCCTCCGCCCTGTAAAGCAGGGGAAATGACCAGCCACTTCACAGATGAGAAAACCAAGGCTCAGAGAGACACCAGCCCTTGTGCCATGCCTTACAACTACAAAGGATCAGAACCTCAAAAAAAAAAAAAAAAAAAAAAAAGGCCAGTGTGATTTGGTAAAGAGCCTTTTGCTTATATGTGAGCTGAGTTCCTAGTGCGGTGCCTGGCACAGGTGGGCAGTGAGAGGGGCACAGTTCTGACCAAGTCCCTGTTGCCAAGTGCCCCAGGGATCTCTGGACCGGCCATCACCAGTCTCACAGCTGGTAATGGGGTCCCTGCATCCCCGGAGCTTTCCGGCTCCGGCTTTACGGAGGGGACTGAGGCTGTGAGAGGGCAGCTCGAGTCCATGCTCATCTGGCTGGGACACGGTGCAGCCAGGATTCTGTCCCGGGCTGTGCATCACCCGCCCCCCCCCCTCAGCCCCCAGGGAGGTCGGGTCCTGTACCTCTCCTCAGCAACCCCCACCCACTGTGACATCTTTACAGCACATGCTGGGGCTGTGAAGGCCTGGATGGGGTGACGGGAAGGCAGGACACCTCTCAAGTAACGGATTGTAAATTCCTGGGCCCCGGCTTTCCATCCCTAACAACCTCCTCCAAGGGCTCACAGCGCCTGTCCCTTCGCAGCCAATTTAAATGAGGGGTCCCAGACCCTAGGCGTAAAGCATTCCAGACTTGGGAGAGGGGGCAACTATTGTTTCTCTGGGAAAAAAATAAAATAAAATAAAATAAACCGGGTCTCTGCAGCTTCTAATCACTCTCACATGTGCTGTGTGGTTCCCACCGAGGACAGCCCTCTACAGTGTAGGAGCCCCATGGGCACAAACCCTGCTTCTCCCCGCAGCCTCTGAAGGAGGCCCTGGATCCCCATTACACAGTGAAAGAAACTGAGGCCGGGGACAGAGAATACAGAGCTACATTGCTGAGTCCCCATCCATTTCATGCCAGACTAGGGGTCTCATTTAATCCCCCAATAATCGCCCACTGATTGGTGATCCCCATTTCCCAGAGGGGACAACTGAGGGCCTTGCTCATGGTCACCACCAGGATCTCCTTGGGCAGACAGGCCACTTGGTATCTGAACCTCAGCCCTCTGACTCCATAGCTGGAGACCTTTGCCCTGTGCAGTGTGGCCTCCCCAGGTGAGGAGCGTCCGCTGCTCCTTGGACGGTCCCAGCAGCCCTGCCCTGGCCGGGTCGCCCCAGCACTACAGCTGGGGCCTGAGAGCGCCAAGCCTGGTTTTTAATAAGGAAGATGAATTTTCTTGGGAGCCCAAGGTTTGCGGGGGGGAGGGGCAGCAGAGGCTGGCTACCGAGGCTCTCTCTGTCCTTCTGGTGGGAGGGGAGTAGAGGCCTGGCCCGGTGGCCTCTGTGCTGGCTGCTGGGGGCCTGGGCTGTGGGGGGCCACCGCCCCGGGCCTGGAGGGAGCTGGCTCTGTGCGGCCCGCGCTCTCTCCCCGCATAAGCCCACAGGATATTACACTGCCTTTGTGTGCCTGGTGACCCAGCTGCTGGTTATTGAAAAATTCCACCGCTCTGTGCAGGGCAGGCCCGCTGACCCCTCATCCCGGGACGCGCCTATCTTTCAAAAGATACGGGATTAGAGAGCCAGACCCGACCTGGAGCAAAGCCCCGTCTGGGGTGTCTGTGTTTTCCTGGCCTCTCGGGATACTGGCTGGAGTGGGCTCTTGGCGCAGGATTTAATTAGTTGGAATCAGCCTGTGATTACGGCGACGACTATTTACCCAGCCACTCTGCAGTCTGAGCCCTGCTCGGAACAAAGATGGGCCCCTCGGCCCCGCTGGCCAGGCCAGGGGCCCCAGCTGAGCCTGGGCCCAGCTGCGGGGAGGGGAGGGCGGCGGGCCTGGCCAGGCCTTCTGCTGGCGCACCTCATTTAGCCAATATTTGTGGGTTTTTGCAATGCAAAGCATCTACGTGGGGCTTTTAAAAAATTAAAGCATCTCAAGAAATTTATGGCCGATTTCCGAGCCGGGACCCCTCCCCCCAGCTCACGGCTGGCGGTGGTGGCCAAGCAGAGCTGGGTTTACTGGGAGGCACCAACCCTGAGGATGGGCGTGGGTGAACCGGGTGTGGGGGCTGTGCCTGGGATGCCAGGCCCTGACACAGTTGAGGTGGTACCCTCGCCCCATGCTTCCCTTGCCCGCCACCTGCCACCTCCGATGCCCTCTGGCTGTATGTCTGTCTGTCCTGCACGCCCCTCCAGGAAACCACGGTGGCAGCAGCTAGCTTGGTTAGGGAGAAGAGGTCTGCGTGAGTACCAGCCTCCCGATTCTCATGCCGATTCACTCCCGTGTGAGTTCACTTGTTCCACAGACTTCTGCTGTGGCTCACAGGACTTCACCCGTACACACACCTCTCTGTACACATGCATGTGCGCACACCTGGATTGAACACGCCAGTAGTCAATGGGCCCCCACCCATAGCCACCTACGTGCGCCTGCCAATACTTGCGTGGGGTTCAGCACTATATGTGGACACCCCCGTACACACGCATCATAGCACTCACACCTACTGAAACGTCTGCTTCTGCCCTACCTTGCTGTTGGCACACACAAATACGAGGGTCTGCGCCCATGTGCACCTACGCATACTCACGTACAACTATAACTACGGGCTAATTTCAAGCAAGTTCCCACGTTCAGACACACACACACAAATGCCTATACACCTGTGAGCACACACAGATGCACACACACTTCTACCTGTGGGGACATCCATTGCCTCTACTCACATAGGCCTATGTCTGGCCATAGTAGGCTGCTGGGGCCATTTCAGGGATTGCCCCTTAGAGGGGTGTCACCTAGATCCAGGGTCAGGTGACCGCTCTAGGAACCCAGTCCTGCTGGCCTACATGCTGGAAGGGTGACACTCTTGGGAATTCAGATTTGGCAGACCTCTCAGGGTCCGGTTTCTAGAAGAGCTGCCAGGCTGAGGTCCAGAGCAGGGCTGGCCTGGCCCCTGTCCCTCGGTCAGGTCCTGCCCACAGGTGTCATCAATCTCTGGCCCAGGAGCCCTGCCCTCAGCTTCCTCTGAAGGTGTCATCTCTTCTCCATGTGTCCCCCCACCTCAGCCACGGTCACGGGGTTCCTGTCCTGCTTTGTGGTCTGGTATGCTGGGGGGTCATCCCTGGGGGTGGGGGCAGGGGACTGGGATGCCCAAATGTGAAGGGACTTTGGGCTCCTATGGCCTCCCTTTTCAACCTGCCCTAAATACAACTGACCCCCAGCCCAGAGCCACATGGCCTCAAGTGCATGGACACGCCTGTAACATGTGCACATACCTACGATCACAGGTACATTCCCCAAGGTGACCCAGGACACATAGAGGCACATACACTGTCACGTACCCACCCCACCCCACCGCCTGGAACACCCCCTGTATCTTCTCTGCCAGTGCAAACCAGACTCCTCCTCCCTACCTTTTGCTCCTGCCTGCCCTTCCTCTCCCCCTCTCGTCGTTGGGGCGAGGGCTGCTCAGAGCTCAAGTGCCCAGAGAGCCCCCTCAACTGGGCTGCACTCAGGCCTGTCACAGTCTCCGTGTCTGTTTCTAAGCGGCGAATAAGTCTGACTGCATCTGGGTGCCTTTCCCCAGTAAAGCATCTGCTTCGGTTTAACAAAGGAAGAAAACAAGCAAATGCTCTCCCTGCACTGGGAGCCCGAGGGCTTCTTGCTCCCTGCTTGGGTATCATCCTAGCGAAGCCCCGACCTGGGCGGGGGCACAGAGCACCGAGGCTTCTCTGGAGTCTGGAAGATGTGAATTCATCTCAGGGCTGCAGCCCTGGGCCCCTGGCCTCACCTCCAGAGCCTGTTTCCTCATCTGTCAAACGGAAGGTTACAATCTATCTTTGCAAAGTTCCGGTGAGCTGGTGAACTGCTAGGCGCCTAGGACAGCACTCAGGGGGTCATCCCCACACCCCTTCCAAAGCCTGACCACTCCCAATACTGAGGTCCCTGCAGGCCCTCGGCCTCAGCAAGAGTTCCTGTCCCTGAACCTCAGAGCATTCCCTCCGAGTCCCTTCCTCACCCTCTGCCCTATCCTGCCAAGACACTAAGCCCTCTTTCTCCTCCCCAGCCAGCCCAGCTCCTGCCTGCTGGCCAGCCATGCTCTGAGGAGACTCTGTCCTTCCCCACTGATGCCAAGTGTCCCCGTGCTTCCCTCCTCAACCAGCGGGGTTGCAGCTTCCTTCACTTTCCCAAGTCACCGTTCAGCTGAAAGTACCCCCCACCTTCCAGACCCAAGGGTCTCCTCCCTCCTTCCCTCCCTTCCTTCCACCGGTCAATGTTTATTGACCAGCTACTACGTACCAGGACTGTCCAAGGGGCTGGACATCTAGGCTTATACCCTCCTCTGCCATTTGCCACATTTAGGCAGCCCTTACTTCTGCAAACTATAAAGGTATATGGCTTGGCCTCTCCCCCCACACATTTGTAAGTTCCTGGCTCTCCATCTCTCTCTCTTTTTGTAAATATTTATTTAATTTTGAGAGAGAGAGAGGAAGAGAGAAAGCACCAGCAGGAGAGGGGCAGAGAGAGAAGACAGAGGATCCAAAGCAGCCTGTGTTGACAGCACAGAGCCCTATGTGGGGCTTGAACTCACAAACTGTGAGACCATGACTCAAGCCAAAGTCAGATACTTAACCAGCTGATCCACCCAGGCACCCCTGGTTCTCCATCTCTTAAATACCAGGACCCCCAGGACTCTGTCTTCTTTTGGCTTTGATGATCACTTTGATGCCAAAACCTCTCACGCCCCCATCTCCAGTTCTGTAGCGTCAACCCGCCCTTCAAGCCCCCCCTCTTCCTCCCCTGGGCTCCAGACCCCCTTTACCCACCTGCTCCCTGGGCTGCTCTGAGTGGGTGCCCCCAGGGCAGCACAGTCAATGTGTTTACAGCCTAGTTCCCATCACGCAGCACATGTGCACAAAGATATATGTACCGAGACGTTTGCTGATCTATTGTATGCCTGTGACAGCCAAGCACTGGCTACAGCCCAAAGGGCTGTCAATGGGGGTGGGAGGCTTGGGGTAGGAGGGCTAATAAATCACAGCTCACCCATTCCCTGGACTGTTACATCGTGGCTGCAGAGACAGAGGGAAATCCACGTGCACTGACGGGGCAGATGTCCTCGGCATGTGGCGAAGTAGAGTGAGCAAGTGCAGGGCAGAGCAGTGCTGAGAAAACACGGAGCCCGGAAAGAGGAAAACCACGTGCATATGCACAGAACATGCTTGCGCACATGGAGGAAAGGCCAGGAATGTTACCCATCAGTCAACTGACTGCCTTTGGGAAGGAGTTAGGGGAAGGGCATGAGGACTGTCCTATTTTACTTGCCTTACTTCTGCTTTGTCTGAAAAAAAATTTTTAAGTTTATCTAGAGAGAGAGAGAAAGAGAGAGAGAGCAGGGGAGGGGCAGAGAGAGATGGGGAGAGAAACAAAAGCAGGCTGCAAGCCACCAGTGCAGAGTCGAATGCAGGGCTGGAACTCATGAACTGGGAGATCATGACCTGAGCTGAAGCCAGGAGTCAGACGCTTAGCGGACTGAACGCAGGGGCCCCTGCTTTGTCTGAGTTCGTTTTGCAATGAGCAGCAGTGACTTCTATCATATAAAAAAGAGAGACAATGCCTGAACCTGGTTTGTCACTCCCCCGCCGCCCCCCCCAGGCTCTGCTCCTTCTGACCACCTCTTCTGGAGGTGACATCCCCACGCTGCGCTTCCAGGCTGAGGTACAGGCCTGCTCACACACGACTCCTCTTCCCCACGCGGCACGCCGCATCCCTGCACACCCACCCTGCTGAGAGTTATCTCCCGGCGGCCACAGAGAAGAGCAGCCCCGATGTCCACGTCCACGTCCACGTGTGTCCTCACAGTCCTCCCCAGCCAGCCACAGCCCCCCTCCCGCATCTCATGCCGAGAGCACTGAGCTGGTGCCAGCCAGGGGAGGGACCACAGCCACATGGGCTGCTATCATCAGAGCTGGTACCTTGGCAACTCCCTCCCACCTCCCTACTTCCTCTTGCCCTTTCTTTCTTCGCCCTGATTCCTCCCTACCCTTTCTCTCTGGCTGCCTCCCCTTCTTCCTTCCAGAGGTGGATTTGAGGCTCCAGCCACACAAAGGCAGGCTCCCCCTGACCTGCCCCCCCCCCCCCCGCTCGCTTGATCAGTCTCATGCAAGGGCTCAGCTACTCCGGAGCTGAAACCCTCACCCCACCTCTGCGCCTCTCCCCCCAGCCTGTCCCTCCTCCTGGCCTGCCTGCTGCCCTCTCCAGGGCCGTCTGTGAATGCTTTCCATCCTTCAAGGGCAAGATTCAACAGCTGCTTCCTCCACAGGGGCTGCCGGTGCCCGGCATCCTCCTGGGGCTGCCACTCGTGACACCCTGCACTCCTGGAAGGTGGGGAGCTGGGTGGTTCAGATCAAGTCTGTCAAACCTCAGTTTTGCCATCTGTAAAATAGAGCGAATACGGCTGCTGCCTCATAGGCTGCCACGGGATTACTGAGCTCCGAGGCACAGAGACAGGTATGGGTGCCCTGAGTGGACTCCTTCTCCTCCTATCTTTGTCTCAGGGCGACACTGCAGCCTCTCCGTGCAAGTGCTTTCTGGTTTTTGGTCAGCTTTTGCATTAACCCTGGAGACAATGGTGCAGCCCTCAGGGAGGGCCTGTGCTCCCGTCCTTGTGTATGTGTGGGGGGGTGGGTTTCTGTGCAGGGGACACAGCTGAGATGCCCCAGGCTGGCATCCCGGGGGCGGGTGGGGGGCAGCTGGTGCCTGCTCTGTTCAAAGGCCAGCAATTCTCCACGGCTGGCGAAGGGCGAGTGGGGGGTCAAACGGGGGGCCCCTCCTCCTGAACAGTCCCCAGCCCAGGGAGGGAGGTGGTCCGATCAGAGACTCAGTGACCCCACCCCCGCAGCCCAGCACTGGGATCGCTGGAGGGGCCTTTGTTTTTCTGGAAAAGAGGAGTTGCCTGTCTTTGCCCCCAGGAGCCCTCCTGGCGCAGCCCCGCTGGCCGCAGGCCACTGCGAGCCTCATGCTGGACGAGCCTTTTTGCCAACACTCAGTAAATACTCAATACTGCATTAAAGCAATAAATAGTCATTTTAAGGAAACCGAGACTCAATTTAGCCACCAGAGTCAGGAGCAGCGGTTAGCAGGGCTGCGGAATGTCACGGCACAGCTGGCAGCCCCGCCCCCATGCCCCCCCCCCGCAACCCCCCCCGCCCCAGCGCGGAGGGGGAGGCCGAACAAAGGGCCATGCCAGGCTGTACCACCCCTCCCCCCAAATCAGGTTACCGGCTGGGGGGTGCAGCTATGCTCAGCCAGCAGCTCCCCGGAGCTAGAGGAAGCTGGAGAGACAGGCAGGCATGGTGGGAACACCCCACCCCCACCTGGGGACAACAATGACAACTGTAACAATAGCAACCCTGTCCGGGAGGAGACTGCAATCCCCACCGAGCGGGCACTTGCTGGGTGCCTAACACTGGGCTGAGTACCGTGCACGCGTCATTTTACTGAACGCGTCACCCCCTCTCGTGAGGTGCAGACCTTAAACCCCACTGGCAGGCGAAGAACCTGAGGATCAGGAAGGGCATTCCCTCGGTCAAGGACAGGGAAGATTTTGTGCAACTTGGGCATTTCCTAAGCACCTAGTCCAAGGCCATACCCCTGCTCTAGCTCGGCTACCTGATCGCGGCCCTCCACCTGGCCCTGACAAGGGGGGGGGGTGTTGCTCCCTGCCCTGAACCGGTCCATCTGATCAGGTCGGGTAGTGGGCTGGGCAGAGTGGGGGATTTGGGGGGCCAGGGCCTGTGACTTGGTCTCTGGAGTTATGCGGGCAAAACAAACAAGGCTCCTCTGTGAAGGGCTGGGGGATTTGTGCTCATTGCCATGGAAACCCCACAGCGCGTGGGGGGGAGGGGAGGCTGGCGCTAGGCTCCCCTTCACAGATGTAAGACCCCCACAGCCTCAGACCTGGGGCCGGCTGTGGGTGGCCTGGAGGCCGCTGGAGGCAAATGAGGGGTGGCTGGACCAGTGTCTCCCTAGGCTGCGGTGGGAGGCAAGACCCTGGCAGAACTCAGGCCAGGTTCCATGGGCGCTGTCGGCACGGGAGGGCAGAGGAGCCCGTCAGTCAGGACATGCCAAAAATACTAGGCACAGATAAGAGTGGCAGCTCCTACCCACAGGGCTAAAAATAGTCCCAGGCTGGGAGGCAGAGAGGCCAGGGAGGGGGATTCCCCACGGACGGCCTGGCCCATTGCCGCTGCGCCATGGGTGGCCCTGGTTGGGATGAGCCCATTGCACCGGCAGGACAACTGAGGCCAAAGGCAGAGGGCGAGGGCTGTCTCAAGTATGAGTGCCAGCTCTGTGCCAGGTGCTGCGTGGCACACATCAGTGGGTTTCATCTCTTCCATGACAGATCGGGATGCAGATGACAGTCCTGATGCCAGCCACAGTTGTTACCATTTACTGCAAGTCATTCTCTGCTGGGCATCACCCTGAACACCATATGTGTTTCATCTCTTTTCAGAAATGAGGAAAAGATTCTTCTTGTCCCCACTTCAAAGATGAGCAAACTGAGGCTCACAGAGGTTCCCTTACCAAAGCTCCACAACTGTGGGGAGTGGCAGAGCTGGGATTTGAACTCAAGTCTCTTTGACTCCAGAGTTTTTAAACCTTAGAATGTTTAGCTGAGATCAGCAAGGCCCAGAGAGGCATAGTCACCTGCCCCAGGTCACACAGCAACAGAGCGAGGACTGGAACCCAGGGTCTTCTGGCTTCCAGGTCCCAAGTGAGTCACCACAACCAATGCCATCCTCCTTGCCAGCAGTGTCTGGACTGTGCCCTTTTGTTCTTTCCACTTGGCAGCTCTGCTCCCACTCCAGCCTTGTCTGTCTGTCTGTCTGAACTGAGGGTACCAGCCTCCTTGCCTGTCCCGTGTGGCACAGCCCCACCCAGAGGAAGGCCAGGCCAGGGCCCGGGGCTGCCCTGTCTAGACACTGCTCGAAACTCGGCAGCGGTGGCCGCTCTCAAGGGCCCGGCCTGGCTGGGCCCGGCAACAATGGGCCCTCTGTGCCCAGCTCGGGGCCTGCTTCGACAGGCCGCCCACCGGTTCCCAGCCCAGCCCTGGCCCCACGCACTTCCGCCATACCTCCCCTGGCCCCTGTGCCCACCCCGGGAGCAGGCATCCTTCCCCTTGAGGGCTGGGCGTGGGAGTCGCACGCGGCTAGACCAGGGAACTGGTTCTGCCGAATTCCCTGGGCTGCGCTCCCAGGCTCAGAGCCAAGAGGTCTCCAGGGGCAGGAACCAGGCCGGACGCGGCTCGCAGGCTGTGACATTTCAGTCTCCACCACCACCCTCAAGTAAAGAGGCTCCTGGCCCCATTTTCCAGCGAGGGCGACTGAGGCTGAAAGGGAATGCCCAGGCTTCCACGCGCTGAGCACTCACTTGTGGCAGGCCCCTGCGAAGCACCGCACGGGGCCACCTCTCAGTCCGCGCCAGCTCGGAACCCAAGGCACCATCTTCACCCCAATTGTTCAGAGGAGAAAGACGTGAGCCGAGGGAGGGAAAGTGACTTTCTTAAGGCCACGCCGCTGGCCAGGGGCGGAGCAGGGGCTGGCAGTGGCATCCGGCTCTGTCTGACTCCAGGTTTCTTTAACCCTCAGGGTGCTGGGGCAAGAGCCTGTGCAAGGAGGCGGGGGGCAGGGGCCCTGCCACTCCGCAGGTGCCCTCTGTGCCCGGTGGGCCTGGCGCTGGGAGAAAGGCCCACTCCGGAGCCATTCCGCCTCCACAATCCCCGCATTGTTGATTCATTAGGTAATTTCCCTGGAAGTACCAGCTGTTCGGAGGGCAGGGGATGACTGATTGAGGCGGCGGCAGGGGTGAGGGGGGTAGGGGGGGGAGGATGTGGGGGGTACTCTGTGGGGCGGGGGGGGCGGGGCTCGCTGCAGCCTGCCCAGGCTAGGGCAAAGGTCATATCTGGCCAGGTGTCCTCCCTCCCCGCTGTGGCGGCCGCACCTTGCAGGGACCCCCGGGGGCTCCGAGGACAGTGCGGAGCAGGCCCAGCCCTCCCACCAGGGCCTGGCATTTCCAGGTGCCTGCCCACTGCCGGGCCATGGCCCCACCGCAGGCTGGTGGGCGGGGAGGAGCAGGCGGGGGACCCCACCGGGCCCCACAGAGCCCCAGGCTCCCGGCAGGCCCAGCTGAGCTGCGGTAGTAGGGAGGGGTGGGAGGGGCCTCCCTCCGCTATGGCACCTCTGAGCCTCTCTGTGGCCTCGGGCTGGCCCATTAAACCTGCCCCACTGCCCAATAAACAGACAGCAACCATGTGCTTCGGTTTGGCTTCAGTGCTCCACCCCACCCCCCACGTGCCAGCCCTCCGCCCCCCACCCCCTGCAGCTGCCCCTGAGGGTCTGCCTGCCCGGTCCCAGGCTGTCTATGCTGCCCTGCCCAGAGGTGTGCCCTGGCCGACTGCAGCTCCCGGTGAGGGCCCAACGCACCCTGCCGCATCGGGGTGTGCACACCGGCCCCAGAGGCGACCCTGCAGCGGGATCTGCTGGCCCCAGATCACCTTGTGTGGGGTGTCTGCACTGGCCTCAGGGGTGGCCCTGCATGAGCTGCCCCGGCCGTGGCAGGGTACCTACGGTGGCCTCAGAGGGTCTGTGCGGAGACGTTCTTCCTCAGGCTACCCCTTTCCCATCCCAGTTCTTAGATCTTGCTTTGTTGGGGATACCTTCCATGGGTTAAGCACTCAGGCTCTGACCCTCCAGGAGCTGCCTGTGTGTGTCCCTCAGTGACTAAGGCCCTGACATTGTCTGTTTCGCTGTTTGTGTCCTCAGTCCATGCAAAGAACCACAGCAGCCACGGCGTGGGGCTGGCTTGGGGAACGCCAGTGTGAGGTGATGGAAGGGACCGATATGGTTACGGGAAGGCCACCCGAAGTCTCACTGCAGCCCTGCAAGCTGACCTACTGCATTCAAGCACTGCTGTGGCGCTTACAGTGTTCCAGGCTTTGACACCTGCGTTTTACCTGTACCACCTCAGTGACCCCTCCCGGTGCCGTGTGGAGGTGGCTATTGTCACCACCCCTAGCTTACAGATGAGAAAACTGAGGTACAGAGAGGTTACGTAACTTGCCCAAGGTCTCGGTGGTCAAGCTGGGGTTGGGACATCTCCAATGTCCACATGCATTGCTACCCTATTACACGGGCCTCAGAAATGACTTCTTGGGCAACTCCAAGAGCATCTGCACTGACCACAGAAAGCTTACATTGCCTTGGCCACCCCAAGACAGCCTCTCGGGCTAGTATCCACACACAAAGAACAGCCTCTGAAGCTAGTGTAGACCACCCCACATAGGACAACCTCTGCAGCCGATAGAAATAGCTCCTGGCCACACCAGGACAACCTCCAAGGTCAGTGTAGACATACAGGGCAATCTCTGAAACCAGGCCAGTGTCCAAAGCCAGAAGAAGGAGCAGAGCCCCTGCCCTGACCTGAATGTGGAGGAGGCTGGATGAGCCGGGCCAGCCCTGCTGGGGTGAGGGGCGGGGGGCGGGGGGGGGGGGTAAGTGCCTGCAGGGCTGGCCCATCCCTGGCCCAGCTGGGACACAGGAGGGCCTCCTGGGGGCGGCATGAAATTGTCATTCTCTACTGAACCGGCTGTTGCTGGAGGGAGGCTTCCGGGCCCAGCTGGGAGGGGGGTCAGTGGGCGCCCCTGGACACGTTCCGCCCAGGCCCAGGACCCTCCTCACCACCTGCCCAGCACTGGTGGCCAGGACAGGAACCAGACAAGCCTGGGGCATGAGTTGCCTGAAGCTGTCATGCTCTGTGGGGCAGGGGGTCCATTCAGGCCTGTGACAGGGCCCTTCTGGAGCCAGACAAAAGGCACCAGCTCCCAGCAACAGAGGAAGTAGTGTGCCTGTGTGTGTGTGTGTGTGTGTGTGAGAGAGAGAGAGAGAGAGAGAGAGAGAGAGACTGCATGTGTTTGCGTGATCTCTGTGTGTCTGTCTACCATTATATGTATCTGTCTGTGTGTATATGAGGCCCTAGCAGACCCACCCCCAAACATGCTGCCGCCAGCCCCGGAAAAGCACAGCCTCTTAGCGCCTGGAAAGGTCTTTCCCATCCTGCACCCTAGCCCCAGGTCTGGTCTGGCCCATCACATGGTGAGGCTTCTGAGAGCCTTTGGCCCCCAGAACAGACTTCCTGCCTCCACCAGGAAGTCCTCCTCGCCCACCAAACTAGACCTGAGATGGGCAAGGGGCTCTCTGGTTTGGGACGCCTGGCTTCTCCTGCTGCAATTAATGCAAATGACTTTCCAAGGTTTTGGTTTGATAATTTGATTATTTGTTCTGCATTTATCTCAAGCAAAGTGGATGACAAATAACTGCAAACTAATGTGATAAAAACCATTTATAAAGCTGCCTCGTTCGGGGGCCTTCTCCTAACTATTTATGACAAGGTAATAATGCTGCCGTGTGCGTCCGCCTGACTTTAAATTGGTTACTTAGAGGCATGATGGATGAGGGGCGAGGCCACCTTCTTCTGAGGAGAGCTCCTGATTTCTGATCTCATTTTTGAGGATAATGAATTATATCTAATTAGACCTTCCCAAATCTAATCAGGAGGTGGGAATGTGGACCGGAGGGAGGGGCTGGCAGGCGGCAGGGAGGGCAGAGGGTCAGCAGGCGGGGTGCCCCCAGACCCCTGGAGGCCTGGCTGCCTGGGGGAGGGGGCAGCCCAAACTGCAGGACTGGCTTGCTTCCAGCCCACTCCCCGTGCTCTGGCCAAAGAGATCTAGAGCTGACAGGTCGCTCCCTGGCCGTGGGCCCTTCCTGACTCTCTTCCCCCCAAACTCCAAAGCTGGCCCTTGGCACCCTTCGCAGGCTCAACCCCTCCTGCCCCGCTGGCCTCATCTCTTATTCTTCCCCCAGTGCCTACAACCCAGCCACCACTCTTCCCAAACGCGCTGTCCTTCTCCATGCCTCCTTGAAAGTTCCCTCTCTGTCCGGCATCTAGGAGTCTCCAACTCAGCTGTCATGTTCCTTAGCCCCTCTTTGGAGAAGATTCCTCCCATATTACTGCTACTTCTCCCAAGTGAAGCCCCAAGGCCCCTTGTTCATCCCTTCACCAGACGGCCTTGATGCTAAATCAAGGCAGCACCCCTTCTTCTGGCTAGACATAGCTCTGTACCAACTGGGCAAAGTACAAGATGGATTTCAGTCTCCTACTCACTTCCTTGGCTGGGTGCCCTTGTGCAGTGAACAACCTGAACAAGAGTACAAGATCTTAGGTGCCCTCACCAAACTGAGAGCTCCCTGGGGTTCCCTTATCTTTGTATGTTCCACGCCCAATATGGTGGTTGGCACACAGCATGTCTTCACTCTTTGCTTCCTGAATGCCTGCCTGATTGAATGGACAAAAGCATCAAGATGTCCAACTTTAAAAACTCTTACCCAGGAGCTTCAAGAGTAGGGTATCCATGTCCCTGTGGAAGTGGCAAATTCTGTGCAGTGAGGATGCCCTGCCGTCCTCCCTCATGAGGCCTCTGGGATCCAAAGCCCATGGGTCTCTCTCTCCCCTGCTCCCCGTGCAGGCGGGCAGCCCTGCTTCTAGGCATAAGGCGAGCCTGGAAATAAGTCACTTTGGGGTAGCAATTTACACGTTACAAGCAGAGTTCTGTTTGCAGAGAACTACAAGTATTATCAGATTCCCAAGTGCACTTTGCCTGTTTTGTGTATTTTGTGGGTCGCAGAAAACACTGTCCCCGTCTTTAAAAACGCGCTCCGCTGCTTTCTGTGCACTGACTGCCCTGTTCCTGCTCTCCAATGGCCTTATTTTCCTTCCCGGAGACAGTCCCATGTCACTTGGTCGAGCTGGCGATGTCTGCCTCTGTGAGAGGCCTCTCATCCCAGTGCTTTTATCTTGTCGATTTCCCGCGTGCTTTCCTTTAAGAGCTCAAAATAAAATGTGACAAAATACCGGAAAAACGCAGACGTGTTGCTTAAAAGGTAGCAAAGTGGCCAGGTGAGCGGCTGGGAGGTGCCAGTGCCAACTCAGGAGAGTGATTCCTCCTCCCGCCAGGGGATGGCAAATGCTGGCTCCAGGATGGAGGACAGTCTGGGGGAACTGGTGCGCAGCGTCTCCAAATATGGCTGCATTACATGTAACGTCAGGAGACCTGGTGTTCCTCAGCTCAGGGGTCCTCATCCAGGGACAATTCTGCCCGTTCTGCAGCCCCCGCCCTCACCCTCACCTCCGGCCCTGCCCTGGGACCTTCTGTAGTACCTGAAGGCATTCTGAGTGTCACGATGGCGGGTGTGGTGCTAGTGCCATTTGTAGGTAGAGGCTGAGATGCTCTCAATGCACAGGCCAGGCCCTCGCAGGACAGGATGACCTGGGCCAGGCCAGTAGCGCCTGGACTGAGCAACACGGACATCTCATTGTGGTGTAGACTCTCTCCAGAGCTCAGCTCTAACCGGCCGAAGGCACAGAGACCTGAGGGATGGACAGCAGCAATCTGCCACCTCCCTCCTAAGTGGCTCCGCATGGCCCTCAAGTTCACTGGATCATCATATCCTTCCTTCCTCGGCATATTACCTAGAAATGCCTTCTCCGAGCAGCTTCTGAGCCCTTCGTCCTGGTCTTTTTGAAATCAGGAGGTGGGGGGGGCGCCTGGGTGGCTCAGTGGGTTAAGCCTCTGACTTCGGCTCAGGTCAGATCTGAGATCAGACCAGGACAAAGGGCTCAGAAGCTGCTCGGAGAAGGCATTTCTAGGGTAATATGCCGAGGAAGGAAGGATGTGATGATCCAGTGAACTTGAGGGCCATGCGGAGCCACTTAGGTTCGTGGGTTTGAGCCCCACATCAGGCTCTGTGCTGACAGCTAGCTCAGAGCCTGGAGCCTGCTTCTGGTTCTGTGTCTCCTTCTCTCTCTGACCTTCCCCCTCTTGTGCTCCGTCTCTCTCTGTATCAAAAATAAGTAAAAAACATTAAAAAAAATTGAAATCGGGAGTTAGGGGATGCAGCCTCTGTTGATGATAAACTATTTTACTTCATGGAAAGGTTTAATGAGATCCCCTGATGGGCAGGTACCACGCAAGGGTTTGGGATTTGACACGTGTCCATGTCCCATTCCTCACATAAGACACCTGCAAAAAATGAATCTGGGAACAGGAGGGGGGAAAATCTCTGCGGCTGCAGTTGACAGCCTCCTGTGGTCAGACAATGGGAAGTCTCTACCCGTCCTATTTCCTCTTCTGTCTCGGCTGCTAGGATGCTCAGAGCTCACTTTAATCCCCATCCTCGCATGATGTCAGCTTGGGTAGTTGATTTACTTCCCCTGTGCTCTCCACGAATCTGACCCACTGTTTTTTTTTTTTAATGTTTATTTATTCTTGAGAGAGAAAAAGAGTACAAGCAGGGGAGGGGCAGAGAGAGAGGGAGAGACAGAATCAGAAGCAGGGTCCAGGCTCCGAGCTGTCAGCACAGAGCCTGACATGGTGCTCGAACCCACGAACTGTGAGATCATGACCTGAGCTGAAGTCAGATGCTCAACTGACTGAGCCAGCTGGGTGCTTCTCTGATGCACTGGTTTTATTTGAAGAATATTGGGGGCTGCCTCACACCCTTTGGGAAGTAGCAGGTGTATTCCACATGCGGAGGACAACCACCACCCCCAGGCAGCATGAGCCAGCCCAGCCCCTTTGTGGATCGCCTGCCCCACGCTGTCACTTTCAATGACCAAAACAGCGGCATTCCACCTTGGGAATACACTAGAAACCACTGGGCTGTACACTTTGAAGCAGTGAATTTTTCATGACGTTGTTATGGGAAGTGTAGCTAAAACAACACATTATTTTTCCATTTCCAACTGAGGCTCAAGTAGTGAAAGGACCTGTCCGAGGTTGATTGGGTCATTCAACAAATATTTCTTGGGCAGCAACTGTGTGCCAAACGCTGCTCTGCCCACGATGCACCGATAAACACAACAGCAAAGACCTCTGGCTGCGGCTGCCTATGCTGATGCTGTGGGGAGTTTCTCGGCAGGCAGGGGCCCCACTTCTCGCGCTCTGGCCGGCTCCCTCTGACTCACCCCTCTGGCTTGTCCCCACTCTCACACAGGGAGGGCACTGCCACACGAGAGCTGAAAGCCAGAGTCAGTGAGCCCTCCTGGTTTCAGGCCCCGGCCAGGGCACCTTTGAGGGACTCTGCCAAAGTGAATGATCCCACCACAAAGGCATGGCTTTATGCTCACACCTCCTGCCTCCTTGCCTCCTCTTAGGAAGTCACTGTCATCAGTCCCCATTTCATAGGGTAAAGGGACTTGTCCGATGTCACACACCTGGCAAAAACAGCACTGTGTCACATCTGTCCCTACTCTTCCCACTGGCCCACCTGTTCCCTGGGTTAAGCTCTGGGCTTGGTATTCAGAAGGCACTCAATATTTGTTTCTTTATTTCCTTCTCTAGAGGCAGCTGCTCAGGCCTTGGCACTCCGGTCACAGGGGAGAAGGCTGAGGTCACAGGGGGAAGGCTCCATTCTGAGGCTTGTGGCTGCAGTTTGGCAAGAACGGAGGAAGTCTCTTCCTCCACTGGCATCAGCCCCTGGCTGGCTGTCCCCACCCCTAGTGGGTACACAAGGCCAACCTGCGTACCGAGTGCCCACCCACCCATGTGTGCATCATTCATGCAAACGGGATTTGGGCGCCCGCTCCCTGCCATGTAGACACAAGGCTCACAGCGCTGAACCAGACACAGTCCCTGCCTTTGAGTTATTTGCCGTCTCTGGGGAAGACCAGAGGGTAAACAGACCATGACAATACATGGGATCGGGGCTGGGACGGGGAAGCGCAGCGGGCTGTGGGAGCCCAGCCAAGGGGCAGCAAATGCAGACAGAGTGCTGGGGAAAGCTCCCTAGGTATCACAGTCCAGCTGAGACGGCAGGAGGGGTGGGAGTTACCCAAGAGACAGAAGCAGGGCTGAGTGCTGCACGCCAGCAGTGAGGACACGGCCCAGAATGGCTGGAGCGCAGAGCGGAAGCAGGTGGAGGCCGAGGAGGTGGGCAGGGCAGGGCTCGCAGAGCGTCCCGGACCTGACGCTGGAGCTGGGAGACATTTGGGTTCTGCCGTGTGGCTAATGCTGCATGTGAGAAGGTTCCACCACAGTGGGTGGGTTGCCAGGGCCAAGTCTGGAAGGGGAGAGCCCAGGTAAAATGGACACATGAGCCAGGGCAGTGATGGGAGGGTGGAGAGGAGAGAGTTCCAGAAATGGTTCGGTAGGTGAATGGCCAGGCACTGAAGACTGGATGCAGGGGGGCGAGGAACGGAGGTGGGATTTTCAGCTTGGGAGCCAGGGAGATAGAGGAGCTATTCACTAAAATTAAATAAGACAAAAAACCCAGGGGGTTAGGGATGGGGAGCGACAGGGAGAGGGGTGTGGCTATAACAGGACAACGGAGGAATCTTTGTTCTAGATCACATCTGTGGGGGTGGATACTGGACCCTATATGATATAAAACCACACAGACCTCCAGGCTCGCACACAAACATGAACGCATACGTGTAAAGTGGAATAAGTCTGAATAAGAGGGGCGCATTGGACTGAGGCCATGTCCTAGCTGTGATATCGTACTGAAGTTTATACAAGACATTTCCACTGGGAGAAACTGGGTAGCGGTACAGGGGATCTTTTTGTACTTTTCTTTACAACTGCAAACGGACCTACAAATATCTCCAAATAAAAAAAGTTAGGGGTGCCTGGCTGGCTCAGTTGGTGGAGCGTCCAATTCTTGATTTTGGCTCAGGTCACAATCCCAGGGTCATGGGATCGAGCCCTGAGTCGGGCTCCACACTGAGCAAAGGGCCTGTTTGAGATTCTCTCTCAGCCCCTCTCCTCTGCTTGAACGTGCGCCCTCTCTCTCAAATAAAAAAGAAGTTTAATTAAAAACTACATACTTGAAAAATGAGCCCAGAGGGGACAGGTTTGGGGTGGGGGAGGGTCTCAAGCTAAGTCAACTCCTAATTAAAAACCATGTACTTAAAAAAAAAAAAAAAGGCCACAGGGGCATAGGTTTGGGGCAGGGGGAAAGGTCTCAAGCTAAGTCAGCTCCTAGAACAAAAAGAGCCAGTCCCCACGACACTGTTCCTGCCTTGGGCACCCTGGCCCTCTAGCCGGTGTCCCTCTTCAGCTTGCCTGGCCCTGGGCTGGACCAGCCCTGCTCACCTGATATGGCCTCTTCCAAAGATTCTTGCTTCTCTATTAACATCACTAGGGCCACACCTCAGCATCGTGTCCCTCCTCCTCCCCCTGTCCCTGCTGTACCCACGAGTGACCTGCGACACCACTTATCATCCAGTCCCCTGGTTCCCACAGGGACGTTCCCACAGGGATTCCTGGACCTGCATCCCCAGGCCAGGTCTGAGATCTTCCTCTTGTCCCCTGCACCGAGCAGGGCTGTCCTGTGCCCACCCAGAAGCACAGAGTCATGCTCGTGTAAGAGATGCACAAGAGCTGGCACACGCAGACAGACACGCACGGCACACAGACCGCGGATGTGCGTAAAGATGCGTACACGCTAGCAGACCTGGAGCCCCAGACCTGCCCAGGCTGCCTCCCCCGCCCCCCACCTGCAGGAAGGCTTCCCCGCCAGGTGCAGCTATCACGCCCCAAACAAATCCCAGCTGATAAGGAAGCTGCCTTTGAACCGGAGCCCTTCCCTGCGCTGTGATCAGATAAGCAGGCCGGGAAGAAAGAGAAAATCCCCGCTTTTTCTCCTCCTCAGACTCCTGCTGTGCCGCTGCTCCTCCAAGAGGGGCTGCCTGGGGGCCTGCGCCCCGCCCCGCCCCACCGCGCCCCCTTTCAATCATGCCGTGGATCACAGGCACAGTGACAGGCCGCTCCTCCGGTTTGAGTTTCAACCCGGGGGAGCTGCAGCCGCAGGCAGCCAAGCTGGGGCCCCTACACCTGGGTCTGATGGGCCACTGGGGGGCCTCTGTAGTGGGGACCTGGCCTCAAAGATCCGTGAGCTTCATGGGGTATCCACCTAAGGGATCTCTCCCCGCCCCCCTCAGGAACCCTGGCTTGTGGTTTTGTTTTTTGTCTCAATAGCCCTGGCATGCAGGGTCCCCTACCTCAAGAACCCCGGTTTATAGGATTCCCCTATTTTGTGGGATCACCTAAACGCAAACCTTTGTTGTGGCGCTGCCATTCGAACCAGTATTTCGGAACCTCCATCTAAGATTCTGGCTGGGAGGTGTCCATCCCTGTCAAGGGCACTGGTTTATAGGATCCGTGAGTGCACATTCCTGCTTGTCAACCCCCCTGAGCCAAGCTCAGGGCTTGGCTTCTGAGCCCCTGAAGACCTGGGTCCTATTTTCAGAGGCTCTAATCTCTGATCCTTCTACATTTCTTCTGATCCAGGTCTTCAGGATTCCGTTCCTCCCCGGAAGAGCCAGGCACTGAGACCCAGAGGCCTCAGGAGAGGGACCTGGGACCAGGGAGAGGGGTCAGGCGGGTAGGTTAAAGGGGCAGCGTTCCCACGGCCCTGCCTGGGGCTGAGGCGTAATTAGAGGTCTCAGGTGTGTGTGTTGTGGGGAGGGGGTGGGCTCATTTTGTTTATCCTTCACAAAGACCCCCAACCGGAGGCCACCATCTCCCCCCTTGAGAGAGTTCTGCCTCTGGCTCTAGGCCTCCCCAGCTCCCTGCTCCCTGCCCCCCCCCATGCACCTGCCAGCTGCCTGCCAGGCGGACAGCAGCCCCCGGGGGTCTGGAGACCTGCATGGGGTCCAAGCCGACAGGCCAGGCTGCCCCGGAGCTGAGTGCCGGTCGGAACCCCCTCCAGCTCCTCCCAGCTCTCCTTCCAGGGGCCTCCCCCCACCCCCCCTGCTCAGCTGACTCGACAGAAACCCCCATGATTTATTTATGCCCAGGAGCAGCCTCTGCCCAGGATGCAGATGGAGGAGGATCCATTCAGCCCCAGAGCAGAGAGGGAGATGGGGGAGAGGGAAGAGAGACAGCCACGCCGAGTGAGAGGCGAGCAGGCCAGTCTCCACCCTGGGGCCCCATCCAGGCCCCTGTCCCCACATCCCCACATCCAACTGCATCCTTCCCCATCACTGCCTCATCTGGGCCTTAGCAGACCCAATTACTTATAATAAACAATTCCGTTTATCTTTATCAGAATCATTATCTAAATTGGCTACATGACACATACTGTTCTCTAAGTGCGCCCCGGGGAGGAGGGGCCATAAAAGCCGGGTTCTGCACTCCGTAATTATCCCTCTATGGGCCATAAACCATTACACTGGTGTTTAAAATAGGTATGGCGAGCAGTTTCCCCGGCCCTCCGAGGGCCGCCCAGGGCACCCACGGAAAGGATGCGCTCGAACTTTTGCTGCGGCCAACAACTTCAGCTGTGCAGCGGCTCCTAACGGGGGCTCCCACGACGCCCAGGCCAAGGAAGGGCAGTGAGGGGCGTGCGGGCCGGCCGGCGGGGACGGCGGGAGAGGAGGCCGCGGGGCCGCCACAGGGCTCTCCGCACCGCCCTGCGGGCAGGAGGAATGTTCTCTTTCCAGGACCGCCGGCCCCCCTCCCCCTCTGCTGACTTGGGCTTTCCTCACTGTTTGCAGAAACGCCTCCACCGCCCGTGGGGCCGGTCTCCCCCTCGTCATCCCCGGGGAGGCCCACGTCAGCATCTCACTCATGATTAAAACAAAACACCCGGCTGCCCCCTCGGAGCCCCGCCTGGCTTTCAGCTGACCCGTCAGAGCTGCTCTGCTCTGGTCTTCCCAGCGGCCTCTGCTCCCTCCGGCCTCCGGGAGGGCGGACCGAGTCTGCAGCCCTGCGAACGGCCCATGCCCTCTGCAGCCAGACCCCGTGCTTGACAGACCAGGACAGGCTGCCCAGACGCTCGGGCAAACAGCCTTCAGTGGCTGGGCACGGACACTCGAGGTGGTCAGACAAGCGTTCTCACCTGTGCAGGGCCGACAGGGACAAAAGGGCACAGTAACGGAGGGGCGCCTGGTGGGCGTCTGCCGGGGGATGCGGGGAGACAATGAACAGGAGTTCGCCAGGTTGAGAAAAGAAAGGAAGAGCCTTCTTATCAGCGGGTACAGCAGGTGCAAAGCTTTGGAGGCAGGGATAAAACCGATGCTTGAGAATAGTAAAACATTTTGTGTGCTTAGAATAGTAGTTTCCAAAGTGAGGTTCAGAATAGTGGCTTCAGTATCAACTAGATATCTTCCTAGAAATGCAAATTCTCAGGCCCTACCCCAGGTTTATTCTGGGCACGTGGAAGTAGCAATCTGTAGTTTAATAAGCCCTCTGGAGGCTCCAAAGGCTGCTTGGGTCGGAGAACTCTGGTGCTGGGGCAAACATGCAGGGAACTCAGTAAGGGGGCTGCCTCTGGGAAGGGAAGCTCCTAGAAGGTCTTGGATTCCTGGAAAGGTGCTGAAGAGCCTGGAAGGCTTTTTTTTTTTTTAAGTTTATTTATTTATTTTGAGAGAGACAGAGAGTGTGAGCAGGGGTGGGGCAGAGAGAGAGTATCCCAACCAGGCTCTGTAGTGTCAGCACAGAGCCAGACGTGGGGCTCGACCTCACGACACTGTGTGATCATGACAGAAGCCGAACAAGAGTAGGATGCTGAACTGACTGAGCCACTCGGGCGCCCCGAGCAGGGAAGACTTTTAAGCAAGAAAGGGACGAGGTCAGATTGACATTTTAGAAAATGCACTCTGACTTTAGGGCGGAGTGGCAGCTGACAGGCCGGGAGGCTAAGAAGACACCCTTGCAGTGGTTCAGGGGAAAATGGGGAGGCCTGGGTTGGGGGATGGCTGAAGGTACAGAAAGAAGGGGACGAAAGTTCGAGTGTCAGTCAAGGGGTCTAACGGGCAGGATGTAGGAGGTGAGGGAGAGAGAGGCATCAAGGAATCTGACCGAAACACCCCAGAGGATGATGTGTGCCTCTCACCAAGTAAGGAGCAGGCATCCGGATGGGTGAGGACCAGGACTCAGGTCAGCAGAGCCCTCACAGGGGCCGAGTCAAGATGTACAGCAGTTGATGCCCCATCCGGGGGGAGCCCTGAGTCTGGAAGTTGCTCATGTGTACACGGGTGGAATCATCACCTCCCTCCACCCTGTTGGGGTCCCTACGGTGGAGCCTCCTCAGTCCTGGTGACCCTTCTTGTCCTGGGCAGCCTGTTACACACTCTAACTGGTAACCCAGCATCAAGCTGCCTGATTGCAGCCACCATCCATCCACCCGGGCGTTGGTGTGTCCGCCTATCCCTCTGGCTTGTCGAGCCACCACTGTGCCGACCCCTGTGCTCCTCGCTTTATATTCATTCATTCTCCCCGTCTTTCCATACTCCCTAGGCGAGGGACGATTAGCACCATTTTACAGACGAGAACGCTGAGACAGAGAGGCCAAGTACCTGCCCAAAGTAACACAGCACAGTGAGTGGGAGGGGCTGAGATCCGAACCCAAGCCCTGGATTCACCACTCTGTCAGGATGGCACCTATGTTTTTCTCTAGCTGCAGGGCGCCAGCTCAGCCCAGTTCTCCCAGGACAGGAAGGGGCTGGTGCCCATGGCAGGCATACCCAAGGGGCTGGGAACCTGCCTTGAGGCCTCCTTAATGTGTCCATAACTCATTCTCTGGGTTCACTAATGCTCCCCGCTATTAGTGCCGAGCACAGCTAAGCAAACTACAAAATATTCCTCCGACTCAACAATCAATTTCCATATTGTTACAAATGGAGTCCACGTCAGCCACGGTTCATTTTTCTTCAAGGACCTTTTTTTTCCCTTTCCTTCTCTTTCCCCACTACAGTGAGGAAGTCATTACTGGGTGTTATGAATTTCACAACGTGCTGAAAAAATATAAATGCATACTGCATACAGTCAGGGCCACATGCTGGAAAGCTGCCTTTTCCCCTCCCCACGTGAGTTCTGAGCCTCCCTGAAAGGGTCACCCAGAGCCACCCACCATTCCCCGGACCAGGCAGAATCTGCCAGCACCTTCCCCCTCGGGTCCATCCAGTGGACTCCCAACTCACATCCTAAACCAGTTCTTGCACACGTGTGCAAAACCGTTCACCACGGAAGTAGATGTGATGCTCAAAATCAGATCATGCCCCTCCTCCTGCCCCGTCCATTGCCTGGAGACTGGGCCAGCTGACGGCCTGTGCAGCACCATCCTGCTCCGTATAAAAGTTACGCATGTGGCATGGAAGGTAAATGTGTAGACAGTGTCTGCAGGACTTTATCCCACCTTCTTCGGGAGTCTCTCTCCAGAGACTGGTCCTGGTTGGGGGAGGGGGAGGAAATGTTTCCCACCAAAAAAATTTTATTTTAATGTTTATTTTTGAGAGAGAGAGCGGGAGTAAGGGAGAGGCAGAGAAAGAGAGGGAGACACAGAATCTGAAGCAGGCTCTGAGCTCTGAGCTGTCAGCACAGAGCCTGACACAGGATTCAAACCCATAAGTTGTGAGATCATGACCTGAGCCCAAGTCGGTTGCCTACCCAACTGAGCCACCCAGGCACCCCTCCCATTTTTGTTTATATGTTTTATAGTCTATATTATCTGAGTTTTTCCTAGAATGCATTGCTTTGGTAATAATAACAAAAGGAAATTTATTTAAAAGAATGAGTTTACTTGTTGCCTCTTACTGAAAGTAGACCTTCCCTCATCCACCAAAGCAAAATGTACTCGTCCTTCCTTTTAGCAAACTCCTGAACCCTGACTCTAGAGTGTTTAGGGCACATATCAAATTTTGACTGTATCTCCGCCCTCTCCTCCGTTTAGGCCATGACTTTGCTCAGTTCACCTCAACAACTCCAAGGCCAGCACACAGTGTGAGCGGCCCCCAGCCCAGGGCAAGGACCTTGCCGGCAGTGGCTGGACACTAGAACAGGATCTGGCATGGGGAGCTCAAGAAAGACACGTAGACTGGACTGAGTCTGGTTCTGGGAACACTGTCTCTAAGAGCTAGACTCTGTTCATTTCCCAGAAACGGAACCCAGGGGCTTGTCCTTCAGAGGTACAGATGGCCCTCGTGTCCCTGGAGGGAAGTGTGCTGTACCTGGATATCTCACTACTTGTCTGTCTCCTTCGCTGTGAGCCCACCAGGGCAGGCTATGTGTGTACCTTCCCCGGTTATGTCTTCATTTGTCTGACATGGGGGCTGGTATGGAGTGCGGTGGCTACTGGATGGATGGATGGACGGACGGATGGATGGACGAACGGGTGGGTGGGTGGGTGGATGAATAGATGGATGGGTGGATAAATGGGTAGACAAATGAAGGATAGATAGGTTAGATGGGTAGGTGGTAGAGAGGTGGATGGATGAGTAGATGAACAGATGGGCGGGTGGATAAATGAGTGGGTGGACAGATGGATGGCTAGATAAGTGGATGGGTAGATGGAAAGGGTGAGGTGGATGGATAAACGAGGTAAGAGGGGTCAGCACACCTTCCTGCTTTTCTAGGCACTGAGACATTCCTTCTGTCCTTCACATTCTACTCTGGGGCATCACCCCATGTCACAAGGGAGCAACCTGAGGGTCTCTATCTTGAAAGGAAGAACAGAGTTTAGCCCAATGTTTTTGCCCCTGGTTAAGAAGCCATGGATCTTGGGTCTCAAATGAAAAGAACTGAGCCAAAATTCTAACCCTCCTGCCCCCCGGGTTAATAATCAACTCAGGAAATACTTACTGTGCGTCTACTGGGCACCTGGTACCGTACGAAGCTTGCTGAACAAGCCAGGGCAGGCCCTGCCCTCCCTGCTCTTCGGTCCCAGAGCCCGGGGGGCTGCTTCCCTAAACCTCCTCCCTCACCAGCTTCTCCCCACCAACCTACCCTCCAAGCGGCAGCTCCCTTGCTAAAAACCCCTTAGTGGCTCCCTTTGGACACTAGCGGCACCTCAAAACTCTTAAAATGGAATCTGGGGGTTCTGAGGACAGGCCCTACTTCCTTTCCAGCTTTACTTGGAGCCATTCCCCAGGCACACCATCCCCTACCCCCTCTCCCTGTGTGCTCAAGGGCCCCACAGGGCAGGTCTTCCACCTGCAGCCTTGGGAGCACCATCTCTGACTTACAGGCTCCTTCCTGTAACTGTCTTCTCCTCCATGGACTTGCCTCCTTCCAGGCGGCCCTATATGGTTATATAGGTTTTTCACTGAACAAGATGCTTCTCAGAGGGGTAAGTAAGTTGAAATTCAGTCCATGTTCAGCTTGCCGGGCCATGTACCCCGACAAGAGGGCAGAGTTAGAAGCAGTTTGGCTCCCTGCCAGGCTCTAGGACATCCCTTGAGCCTGCAGGGATTGCTCTGGGTTTGCTATGGCTGGTGTCGTACCTGCCTCCCTATCAGACTGAGTGCTCAGTAAGGGTGGGGTCCAGGTATGAATCCTCCCTGTGCCCTTGCACAAGGCTGACTGACCCAGAGGAGGTGCTAAGGAAGGATCTGCCGAGGGTCAAGTGCAGAGTTCTGGTGCAGGAAGGTCTATTTGGGAAGTGGGCTCCCTGGTCTGAGGAAGGCACCTCACCAGGCACCTCCCGTGGGGTACAGGCGACTTAGCCTGATGAACGTGAATCAGGAGCTGGAAGTACACAGAGACGCAGGAGGCTTGCTGCCACTGGGAGCAGGTGGGAGAGGGGAGCAGAGGGCCTCTCTGGGGAAAGACTGACAGCAGGTGGGCTGGGAGGGCTGGAGAAGCCCCCAGGGCCCCCAGGAGCCTGTCAGCTCCTGGTGGGGACTCTGAGGAACTCAGCATAATGGGAGAGGGCCTGTCTTGCTCCAGAGACTCCCAAGTGAAACACGCCCGTCTCCATCAGCACCTGACTCGGAAAGGTGCACCCTGAACTTCTCTCAGTGTCCAGACTGGCCAAGTGGAAACCCGTCTCCTCGAACCCTGCAAAGGGTTTAGAAGTCTCATTTTACAGGCGCCTGGGTGACTCAGTCAGTTAAGAGTCTGACTTCAGCTCAGGTCATGGTCTCATGGTTCCGTGGGTTCGAGCCCCGCATCGGGCTCTGTGCTGACAGCTCAGAGCCTGGAGCCTGTTTCAGATTCTGTATCTCCCTCTCTCTCTGCACCTCCCCCATTCATGCTCTCTCTCTATCTCAAAAATAAATAAACTATAAGAAAAAGTCCCATTTTACAGAAGAAGCTGCTGCTCAGGGAGGGGCAGTCGCTGGCCCAAGCTGCCATGGCTAGGGCGTGGCAGGGTGGGCGTCTGGCTCTGTTCTGCTGGGGGGCTGGGCTGCTCTCTTACCCCGCAGCTTCTTCAAGGGCCCCACTCTGCACTGCACACCGCAATCTCACCATGCAGGAGGTGGAGACTGGGAGCTTCAGATTTAGGGAACAGCTGATCCCCAAAGAACTGTCCTAAGGCTGTAGGGGCAGTGGCCCCAGGGAAGGGGAGGGGACTGCCACAGGAGGCCCAAGCAAGTTATTCTGGAAGGGCAATAGGCTGGGGGGGGGGGCGGCGTTTGTGTGTGACATTTTCCCTCTCCCTTTTCTGTGCCTGACCTCCCAAGCCTTCTGCCATTAAGCTTAAATGGTGACTTGGGAGGAGCCTTCCAGTCAATCAATAGCTCACCCAACAAACAGGTTTTTCAAAACCGCATTTTATGGATTTCTCCCCCCATCTCATTCTTTAATACTGACAGCTGCTGAGTTGACAGGGGAGACTCTCCATCCTGGGAGACCAATTCCGCAGATGCCCTGCTGGTGGGACACAGGACGCTGAAGGCCCGGGGCCCGAACGCCCCAGAGCCAGCAGCCCGGTTGCCCCGGCGGGTGAGGCGGCTCCCTCGTGGCCTCCTCTCCTCTGTGCGGCCGGGACAGAACGCCTGGCCTGCCCTGGTGGGGAAGCGGGCAGTGCGGTCCAGCAGTGAGGCCTCCTGCTTTCAGGCCCCAGTTCTGCCCCTTCCTGGCTGTGAGATGGTGGCAAGTCATTTGTCCCCTGTGAGCCTGGGTCCGCCTCTGTGAAGGGGCGTAAAAGCCGATGTACAATTCCCTGAGGAGACATGGTGCCCGGTGTGCAGTGTAAGTGCTACATAAATGTTACACCGGATTGTTCCTGGTTAATCCCTTTTTAAGACCCCAGCAGCCCTTGTCTTCCAACAAGCAATGCGGAGAGACAAAGGAGCACCCATGACATACCCTGTCCTGCCTGTCCACGACCTGCAGACAGGTGGCCGTAGGTCCCAGCATAATTATTAACAACATCCCCTTTCACTCTGAAAGCATGCCGGTTTGGAGTATGAAGAGCACGGTCACCTGATTTGCTGAGCTGCTCAGCTGTATGAGGGACAAACGGGATGTCACTAAACCTTGTCAACAGTCCAGGAGTATTGTGCTCCCCACTTACAGAGTAGGCAACTGAGGTTCAGAGAGGGTGTGTGACTTGCCCAAGGGCACACAGCAGGCAAGTGACTGAGCTAGGTGCAGGCTAATCCCAGGTCCGCGTGGCCCCGCTGTACCACCCACATTCATCTGTTCTCCTGGGCTCCATTGGGACATATGGGGGAAGGCTCAAGGATTGAAAGTTGGCGATCCTGGGGGCACACAGAGGCCTTGGGACCAAGTCCCTCCTGCAGCTGTCTGCCCATGTGCGCGAGGCCCCTCACCTCTCCACAGGGAGGTTACAGAGAGCAGGCCCAGCTAGCTGGGGAGCTCCCCCCAGCCATGCACACAAGCCAGCCGGACCCAGGATAACAAGCTGTGAAGATCTTATCAGGCCCCTGACTGCTGGTGCTGATGCTAGCAGGCTGTCCCCTGCCCACCGTGGCCGCCTCCTCCCGGGCTGGGGAATACTGTTTTCCTTCCTAAGTGGAACATCAGATTACTCAGGTCTGATTTCACTGCTGATTGTGGGTGGGGAATGGGGGTGGGAGGAACACTTAACACCCAGACAGCTCTCAGGACAGGGTGAAGCAGCCAGAGGGGCTGCCTATCCGTCACCTGCTGACAGCGCCTGTCCACACTTGGGCCGATGGTTTCACTCCATTGTCCCTTCCACTCCAGGGTAGGAGTTTCGGAGTAAGCAAAAGGCCAGTTTGTCTCCAGCTTCCGGGAGGGACAGGGGTGTTACCTGAGGTGCCCAAGAGAAGTGTTCTCCTTGTTTCCTTCTCTCACCCACTCACCCATTCTACAGACCCACCCCAGCCTCCGTCTCTAACGGGAGAGCCTCGCCTCCAGGTACTGCCAGGGCAGCGGTGGGCATGGTGAGTCAGTGTGATGAGGGCTGGGGCATCTGGGGGGCACCTGGAGGAGGCATGGCCGGGCCTGCAGGGCGATGGCAGAGGCCGCCGGGGGGATGACCACAGAGCTGGGTCTTACAGGGGGAATGCAGTTTGCCTGGTGAAGGGGGAGGAAAGCTATTCTTTCTTGGTGGAGGGGACCGTGTGGACAGGCGCATGGAGTCAAGCACGGGAGGTGAGTGTCCAGGGAAAGTGAGAATTGGGAGTGAGAACTGGGCATCTGGGGATGGGGCCTGGGGGTATGTGGGAAGAAAGCCGTGAACAACCTTGGCATCTGGCCTCCAGACTGGCATCTCTCCTGAAGGTGCCAGATCATCTCAATGGCTGTGAGGAGGGGTCTGAGCATGGGCTTTGGGGCTTCACTCCTTCATTCATTCATTTGTTCAACAGTCTTTCTGGGAGCCAGGGTGTGCCAGGCCCTGTTGCAGCAGGAGACAGACACTGAGCAGGACAGTGGCAGCCCCTGGCCTGTTGGGCCTTCTGGGCCGGCCGGGGACATACATGTGAACATACACTGCCACGGCATTAGGCAGCATAAGGGGTAACAGAACTGGTCTAGTTGGGGGGAGCGTCAAGGAGAAGCTCTGAGTGCCACGATGACCCTGGCGGGATCGTGTGTGCTGAGTCTCAGCTTCCTCATCTGGAGAATGGGGATGGCCAAGCTCCCTGCCTCATGGAGTTGTGAGAGCATGTGTGTAAAGTGCCTGCCCAGGGCCCGGCTGGGGAGCGTGAGCAGTTACCACACCTACTCCTATCTGAGTGGGTAGGAGGCCGGTGGGACAGGTACTGAGAACAGCAGCCGTGTGAAAAGTGGAGTGGACACAGCAGAAACCTGGGGAACGTGGTGGGGTGAGACTCCCCCAGGAGATGGAAAAGGATGGCCATTCTCTTCCAAGCGACGCAAACTTCCCCCCAAAACAGAAGCCAGCCGCTGTGGCGAAGCCAGCAGCCCCGTGGGTGATGTGGTGGACTGGCCCAGGGACAGAAACTGGGGCCAATGACACTGAGGAAGGGGAGGGGAAGGAAGGACAGGGTGTCCCAGCTAAGGAGGGACTGTCTCTCCCTGAGACCTGGGAAGACCATCCCGTCAGGCACCACAGTGAGGAGCAGGGCCTCTGGAGCTACCACACCTGCGTCCAAGGCCAGCCGTCCATGAGCTACGACCTGAGGCAAGTGTTGTGAAACTCTCAGACATAAGGACCTACCTATGCTTCCTGATGATGCAACAAGATAGTGTGTACAATGTGTTTAGCACGTCGCGGAGCTCCTGGTGAGTGTCCGGTAAGGGGCAGTGGGAATGACTTCTGCCTCCCCAGAGTCCTGGACTCCAGGCTCCCTTGTGTTCAGGAGAGGGGAACTTCCAAACTGGAACCCGGGGGGTCTGTAGGCCCTGGGGAGCCTGGACAGACCCTCCCAGGAAGGCCCGAAGAGAAGCCCCCTCCAGCACCCCATGCCAGGCTGCCTCGTGGGGCCCTGGGCCCCAGGACGGTGGGATCCAGGCCACCTGCCTTAGCCCATGTTCCCTGCTCAGTTCCAGGTAGGCCGTTTGGAAGAGTTTCTGGAGCCCTTCCGGACTCCTTTCCCCAGAAGATGTTTTAGAAAATCCAAACTGTTGGGATAAATCCAATCGTTGGGCCCAAATTGTCTCACCGTGGGCAGGCAGCTCCTGGGAGGAGGCCCTCCAAGCGTCCTCTGTGTCCCTGCCCTCCTAGCCAAGGGCAGAGGCCACCTCGGGTTGGCTGCCCGGCCTGTGCGCCCACACTCAGGGAAGAAGGTGGCTAAGCTCAGGGGTGCTGCCCTAAGGGGGTGGGGATGCCCACCTTGCTATGGATTTCGGCTTCCTCTCTGCTCTGGTCTAGCCTAGAAGAGCACCCGCACAGCCTCTAGACACCCAGGTCTGGGATACGGAGCAGCCAAGGCCTGCCCTGGTTGTGCCCCCACGCTTAGGCTTTCCAAGTAGGCCAGAAAGGGAAAGAGAGGTGCAGGCAGAGGGGGGTGGGGACATCCCTGACTTGAGAGTGGACATATTTGGTGAATGTGACTGAAGCCCACGAGGACTTGTCACACAGATGATACGCATGTCACCCCCAGTCTCAAAGGCCCAGGACTGATGTAGCCCCTGCCCTCGGATGCAGGCCACAGAAACCAGTGGCAGTGGGAGGGCTGGCCTCCCTGACTCTGCAGCTGCTCAAAACAGGACAGGGCAGTGACCTAAAGGCCACTTGAAGAGACCCTGTGACAAGGCCCACAGGCCACAGAGCTCAAGACCACAGGAGGAACTGCCGGCCCCTCTGCCTTGCGCCCTGGCTCCCGCAGTTGGCTTCCCTGCACCCCGGCCCTAGCTCCTACCCCAACTCGGAGGCGGGCAGACAGGCACCTGGGCCCCATGGCTCAGAGGGAGATCCCCCTTCAATGGACATCTCCTTAAATTTATACAAGGGGTGTGTTCTTTTCTCCCCCCTTCTTCTTTCTATACATTGGGTTCTAAAATCTGGGCCACCCCACCACCCACATTAACTGCGTTAAGGAGGAATTATAAAAAGAAATCAAATTTCCCATAGCATTTGAACGCCATTAAAATGCCAAACAATAAACTACCAGGCTGCAAATTAGATCAGTGGAAATATCAAACACATTGAGGTATAAAATCCATAATTGCATTTAGTGGCAGCCGTCCCTGGAGAGGCCCTGCTAAAGATCATCACAGCCCCACATATGAGAAGCTATTGACAGAGGAATAAAAATCGACAGGCCAACCAAATAAACCGTGCAGGCTTCATTAAATATTCAGCAATGGAAATTTGACTATCCCAGGCCTCTCCCCTTGGTCCCATCCTGAGCCCTTCTCTGCCCAGCTGGGGGCTCAGTCCCTGGCTCTCCCCAGCCACCGACAGCTTGGACAGGCAGGACCAGGGGAGGGGGTCAGGCAAGGATGGTGGGAATGGGGGGGGAGGCAAGGCTGCTGCAATAACAGGGGGGCTCCACCGAGTTATTATTGTTGGGCGGGTGTTATTAGCTTTCACCCTGGAGTAGGTGGCCCTGAAGTCTTTAATTAGGTCATTACGGGGGTAATTTCCAGGGAGGTTTTAACTCCTTAGCAGCTGAAGAGCCTCTAGCCAGAGCCCAGATGCCCCGTGGGGCTAGGGCCTGGCCCTCAGGTGGGTAAAGGGGCCGTGAATGGTCCCTTAGCAGGGGCAGGGGCAGGGGCAAGGCTTTGTTGGAGCGCTCCCCCTCCCCCTGAAGGATCAGGCATGAGTCTCACCTGCCCAGGAGGAGAGACAACGATGGAGGGGCCAGGGGCCGGCTGGCCCCCATTCAGGGCAACCCCAGCCCATGGGCATCTCACCCTATGCAGGGTGGCTGCTGGCTCTGGCCCCTTGCCCCACCCAGCTCGCCCCCTGCTGGCCCTAAGCTCCTCTCCTTGCCCCCCCCCCCACCAATTCCTTTCCTCTCCAATTCCCCTTCCCACCTCTTCCCCTCCCTTCCCTCCTCCCTCCTCCCTCCTCCCCTCCCTCCTCACCTAGGAGCCCCGCTGCCATGTATAATGCATGCAGTGGAAGCACCCAATAGGATTAGGCACCTCCGCCCGTCTTTGCGAGAGAAAGTTTATGTAAATGACTGATGACAGCACTATTGTGTGAGGAATATCAATGGAGTAATTACAGTTACATCGGGCGCCCGCGCCGCTGGCCCGTGTTAATTTTTCACCGGCTCCCCCGGGAGAGATCGGAGCGCGCTCCGAAGAGCACAGCTAATAATGGGAGCTCGGAGCCGCCGCTGCGCCACGCGCCCCGAGGTCTTTCTGAGCAGACTGCTAAGCACTGGCTGTCTCCCCGGAGAGCCGAGAACAGAGATAAAATGATTAAAAACTGCCAAGCGGGCCTGGCAATCACTCGCTCCGCTGTCAGCCTGAGACAAGACAAATCTCTGCGATTTTCCTCTTCCCTCCTTCCCCTTTGTGAGCCCCCAGGCTAGGACATAGGGGGCCGGTGGGGTCAAGGTCAGCTCCCCAGGGTGGCAGGGCCCCCTGGCAGGGCAGCAGTGGTGGCAGGAGGGCACTGGCCTCCGGGCTGGGGGGGGGTGCAGTCTGCAGGGAGCCCTCCGGGACCCTGGAGCCCCAGCCCCTCACCCCTGTTGGGCCGAGCGAGCCAGCTCTGCTCATTCCTCCCTGAAAAACTGGCACACCTGTTGGGGGCTGTGGGTTGGGGCACACCTGTGAGGTCGCACCACTAGGGCACACCCACTGGTGCGCACACCTGTCCTGACCCACCTGCCAGGGTCACCAGCAGGGGCTCACCTGGGTTGGGGCCCCCTCGGGCTTCCAGGAACCTGCCTCCTGACACAGCACTGGGCCCTCTTGGCCCCTCTCCATGTGCTTCCAGGCCCTGAGACCCTGGCCTGGACACACTAGTGAGGCTCCTTGATCACAGGCCCAAGGTAGACTTCTTAGTAGGAGGCACAGAAGAGGAGGGGGGAGTGTCTGTCTCCTCCCAGGGTCTGGGTCCAAGCTGGAGGGGCCGGCATCCTAAGCATCCACACCTCTGGCCTTAAAGCGAAGCCTGGGCCCAGCACCTTAGAAGACAGAGAGAAGGAAGAGGAGGAGGTAGAGGAGGGAGGCGGGGGAAGGGGCGGGGAGGAGCTGTCGCCTGCTCCTACCTCTGAGAGGGAGCCCAGCACAGCCGTCCTTCATCCCACCCCAGCCTGCATCCACTGCTCTGCAAGAAAGGGGAGAGGAAATGCCCGCTGGGTTCTTGGAGCTGTGGCCACGGATGTCACAGTCCAGGAGGACTCATGCGCAGCTCCACTCGTCATACCCAATCCCTGTGTACACACACACACACACACACACACATTGTCCTCACTGAGACGTGTGTACACCCTCCCAGGCCCTACCATATCCGCACATAATACTGACACACACACACACAGCAGCCCCAACATGGACACACATGTATACCACGTACCGGGAAATCACCCATGTCCACACACACGCGGCATGCCTTCCCACGCCGACACACGCAGATCCAGGCAGACGGGTACACACATGTGTGTGCACCGAGACACGGGCTCGCTGACAGGCAGGCGCACTCTGTCTTAGGCACAGAGGACGATGTGTGGACAAAGACACACCCACAGCGCAGCATGCCCAGGCACACCGCAGCACACGCAGGGACACAGGAACTGTCCCTCCCTACCACCAGCCCTCCTGGGCTGCACTGGCATTCAAATGCACGAGGATAAGCCACGGTCCCCCAAGGAGGCGCCAAACCTGCCTCTCCAGATGCTGCCTGTTCCAGAGCGGCGCCCCCCACAGCGAGCTGGGCAGGTACTGCAGTGATTAAGGCGCTGGGCACGAGTTACTGCAGTGCTAACCCCCTGACAGTGTGGCACACAAGCTGGGCAGAGGCGGGGATGGCAGCCTCCGGCTGTGGATGGGGGGTCAGGCTGGGCTGGTTCAGCTGAGGCCGGCAGCTTCCTGCCCCCTTGTCCGAGGCTCCCTGGGCTTCCCCTGGGCAGCACAGCTGTGGATGGAGAGCTGCCATCTCGTACCTTCCATGTAGGTATGTGCGCGCACGCACACACACAAATACCCTTGATAACAGACACACGCAGGGACATGGTGCTGTCACTGATGGACCGACGCAGATGCGTGTCCTCATGCACACACAGACACCCAGACGTGGACGCCTGGTGTGCACGGACCTGAGCCCCGTACAGGTTCACTGAGTCCTCGCATTGGCTGGGCCCTCACAGAGCTCAGGTCTGTTGACGCCCACCCCAGATACCCATGCACACTTGTGTTTACAGGCATCTGCGCTCAGATGCACACACCTCAACACGGCCTTGCAGGGCCCCTTCTTCTCTGGTCCTGCCCTGCTCCCCCTGCATTCTGCCCAGCTGAGTGAATTTCATGCTCAAAACTGACCTTGACAGTCTCCAGCTTAGAATCCTTCCATGGCTTCCAGTGGCCTCTAGAGTAAAGGCCAGACTCCCCAGCACAGCCTTTAAGACCCTGCGTGATCTGACCTCTCCTTGCACCCCCACCACGGCCCACTTCCAGGCCTTGCACATGCCAGTCTCTCTGCCCAAAAGCTGCTCCGTTCCCCTCTTTACCAGGATAATCCCTCTGCCCTTAGCGTGGACAGCTCTTCCTGCGGGAAGTCCTCCTCCACACCACTCAGTCTGGGAGAGGAGCCCTGATCCTGGGGTCTACAATGCTCTGTGCTTCCTCCATCAGAGCCTTTACCAAGTACTGCCAGGGACATGCCTCTCTGGACAGTGAGCTCTTTGGGGACAGGATCTGCTGAGACAAGGACACAGTAGGCTTACAGAAAACCCCAGAAAGAAGGGAGGAAACCCCTAGTGGGATCCTAGCTCCTATGTGAGACGGAGGCCTGAGCCGGGCTGGGGTGAAAGGGGCACTGGCAGGAAGGACACCCAGAGACCCTTGGAGCTGCCGTCAGGCTGCCCCACTGTCCACCGCCGAAGGGCTGGCAGCCCACAGGGCAGGCTCTGGCTCAGACTCCCTGGGTTCAGAGCAGGCCTCCGGCTCTCCCCTTCTTCCCCCCAGGAGGCAGCAGCCACAGCCCCAAGTGGTTCAGCCCCTGAGCAGCGGGGCCTGAGTCTAAACCTGCCACCTCCCAGCTGAGCAGCCTCTCTCTGCTCCAGTGTCTTCAAGACGCAATCTCGTCCGACAGTCATAGCAATAAAAACAAACGGCACCTTCCATTCCTTCATTTGCTGGCAATCCTGACTTGGGTTTTCAGGCTGCACAATTTCTCGATGAAGAAATCGAGGTTAAGTGGCAGAAAGCAACAGAAGCAAGTTCGGGACCACCAGCCTCTGAATCACACACTTACTCCTTTGAACCTCCAAGGTCACAGGTGTGACTGTGTGCTGTCACCAGCCATGTGTAGAGAATCACTAGGACAGCTGGGCTTGTCAGCCTCCAAGTCTGGAGCGTCCTGGCCACAGCGTCTCCTCCGGTCACACATGGTTTTCAAAGTCTTCTCATGCCCACCTCCTCTAGGTGCCCATGCCTAGTCTCTACAGGCCCCAGCCGTCCACGCCTCTTGCCTTTGCGTGAGCCCCAGAATGCTCTGCTCACTTCCCATGTGACATGTGGGCGATGGGCGAGTGGATGACCAGCCTTTGCCTCAAAGGGGAGTGTGGAGGCACTGGGGAGGGGCCGGGGCTACACTCAGACCTGGCTGAGATGCGGCTGCGTGGCCTTGGGCAAGCTGCCTCCCACTTCCGAGCCTCAGTCTCCTTACGTGTAAATGGGCATGATAATCACACCTACCTCTCAGGCTTGTCATGGGTGGGGGTGGGGTGTGTGACCTGAAGAGAACACAGCTGGGGACAGAGCTTGGAGGGGAGGGGCAGAGGGAAGGCCGTGCAGGCCACTGTGCAGGCCACTGTCTTTCAATCTCTGGGCCTAGTTTGCACCCTCCTTCTCACTTTCCCCAGCTCTGTCCAAACATCCCTTACCTGGTAAAAGCTTTTCTGCCTTCCCAGGCAGCCTCCATTACCCCTTCCTCCAGGAAGCCCTCCCTAAGACTCTTCCCTCCATCTTAGCCCCCCACCCCCACGATTATCCTCACCACCCCTGCCTTTCCCTGCTTCTGTCCTGTGAGGCTAGAACTCCAGAAGATGGGACCAGCTGAGTCACCTCTGTTCCCTGCTCCCTGAAGAGTGGGTGGAGGAGGGCGGAGGTGGGGGCTGGCTCCAAGAAGTTGGGTGAAAGGGCAAGGGGGGGGTGGGGGGGCAAGTCTGGCTGTGGAGGCCGGGGAGGGGGTCAGCTGGACTTCCTAGGGTTTATTCTGTTACAATTCTTTTCAGTAACAAAAATACTAGTGACCACCGCAGTCACAATAGCTGTATAGGACACCCTTCCCTCCCTTGCTTTCTCTGGTTTTCGAGCCAAGAGCTTTGTGCTAAATGCTTTACACCTTCCTACCATTAATCCTTCCAACAGCTTGGAGAGGAGGAATAGTTGTACCCATTCCACAGATGAGGAAACTGAGAATCAGAGAAGTCAAGGGAGCAAGACAGCAGCTCACGGACAGCAGCTCACGGACACAGCATTAAAGCGGGATGAGGGTGGCATCCTGGGGTGCAGATGAACAAGGGGCTGCTACAGTAGGTGTTAACTGGAAAGCATGATGGGGTGGTCCCTGAGCCCCTACTCTGTGGCAGCCCTGCTCCTGGCGTCTGTCTTCCCTTGGCTAGACTCCACGCAGCTCAGCATCCCGGGGCCCCTCTGGCAGGGTCTCCTCCAGACCGCCTGCCCCCTCTATCCCGAGCTCCCCAAGGGCAAGGCCCACAACCATCTTGCTGCCCAGGCCTCCCTCATGCCTGCACGACACGGTGTGGGGGGTGTTACTGGCCACTCCATGCCAGACAATGTGCCAGGCTGCAAGGAGGCTGCGCGCTTCAAGACGGACAAGACAACCCTATGGTTCCACACATAACTCTGGAATGCCACCTTCGGAGACTGGCCCGTCTAGGCTTCTTGACAGAATCCCATCACCACTGGGCAAGAAGGCGTTCTGGGTCTCCACCACGGAACTTTCCGGACGCCCCGTCACAGTCTATTCTGCCAGGGTCAGCAGCTTCTCCTCTGAGGTGTCCTGCCTGCTCTCCATCCCCAGGCACACAGGGCCGTGGCAGTCCTACTCACCTTGGCCTCTCAGCGTCAGCCCAACACTGCTTGGAGAAGAGGTCCTTCCGGTTACATGGATGGGCTGGGCTTCCTTCTCGCCTCCCTCCCCGCCTTCAGCACATGCAGACACTCCCTAACCTGTGGCACTATGGGCAGGAGCTACGGGGCGGGGATAAGCAAGTCCGAGGCCGGGTGGTGGAGTGGTTGTGCTCAGCCATGTGACCTTGGACAGCTGACTTCCCTTTCTGTGCCTTGCTTTCCACCTCTCTGAAATGGGGATAACAACAGAGGCTGCCTGGCCGACGTATACAGGCTTAATGAGGTAACTTCAGTCCTTAACTCAGTGCCTACACAGTACAAAGAAATAAAAAATAAAACCCTTTCCTTCCATCGTGCTGCCGTGACTGTGTGCAGGCAGGACCACATTGGGAGCAGGCAGCCCTGCAGGGGCAGAGGGAGAGAGGGCGGGAGAGAGCTAGAGGAAAACCGTGCTGGTGGACCCCCATGACCTTTGCCCACTTCCTGCCTCCCAGAGGGTACTGATTTTGCCCCCATCTCCCATTCTGACCCCCACTGTAGACTGCATGACCCCTACATTCTGGGGGTTAGGGAGAGAAGAATCCTGGCCCAGCCACAGTCCACGTGTGTTGTGATCCTGCCATCCACCCAGTAACACCCCCCACACTGATGCCACTCCATGCCAGACAATGTGCCAGGCTGCAGGGAGGCTGCGTGCTTCAAGACGGACAAGACAACCGCAGCCCATTCATTCGTTGAGTACACGCATGCAGAGCGCTGACCAAGTACAGGCCGTGGGCCAGTCCCAGGCGCACCCTGGGCAGAAGTTCTCAGACCTCAGCGTACACAGATATCCCGGGAGGGCGCAGCTAGGAATGAGGATTCGTAGGCTCCACCCTGAGGGCTCAAGTCCTTGCACAGAGCTAGGAATCGGCATGTTTAATAAGCACCGCAAGACAGACCCAGGCTGGGTGGGGTGTGCAGCCGGGGAATGTGGAGCCAGAGAGCTTTCGTGAAGCTGATGACCCTTATGCCAAGCTTCAGAGGAGGAAGGAAGGCTTTTCCAGAAGAAGAAAGGATGATGGCATCCTGTGAATATGTCCCGCACAACTACCACAGCCTGAACAAGACCCGGACACGGACGAATGTCTGCGCTTGTGGGGAACTGCAGATGAGCTGGCGGCTGAGCACGGAGGACAAGGGGGCAGGGACAGACTGAGGAAGGCCTGGAAGGCCAAGCTGAGAGCCAGGAGAAGAAGCCATTTGAGAACAAGCCTCAGGCCAGTGGTAGAGGGAGGGGGGAGGTCTCCTTAACCCAGCAGGCCTGGTTCTAGCTTGAGCCACCCAGGCCTGCATTCCAAGCCCAGGCCCCGAGCCAGAGACTCAGGGACTGGGGGGCGGCTACGTGACTTGCAGGGCCCCGCGCAAGATGGAAATGCAGGGCACTTGTTCAGACCATATTAAGAATTTCGAGAGGGCAACAGCAGAGCATTAAACCAAGCCCGGGCCGTCCTGAGTGTGCAGTCCTACGGGACTGCATAGGTCACATGCCCATGAAATGAGTCCTGTCAACCACTCAGCCAAGTGGATCACCCTGGCTGGGACCAGCCCAGAGTGCTCAGGGACCAGGGCCTTAGCCAGTCCCCCTAGCTCCAAGCCGCAGGTCTTTTGGACTCTCCCTTTGCCTCATCCCCTCCCCTCAACCCTCAGAGATCTGCTTCCTAACATTGCCTTGAGCCTGTCCCCTCTCCAGCCCCTCCACTGCCCTCACCTCTGAGGAGGCAGCAGGAGGACCCTCGGCCAGCCTCCAGTCCCCAATCCCACACTTGCGCTGCCACTTTCAGCTCCATAAAGTGCCTCTCCTGTCCTGTCACCCACCTGTACAATAATCTTCGATGGCTCCCCTCTGCCCACAGGATAGAAGCCAAACCCCGTTGCATAGCTACCGGCCCCTGCCCCCCTCTGCAGCCATGCATCCCAACAGCCCCTAGGCAGCCTCTCCAGCCAGAATCACTGTCCCAGCCCACTTACTCAGCCCACCAATTTAACCCCTAATACTCCTGCTTCCTGCGCCCCTACCTGGAATGCCCTTCCCAAATCCTCTCAGCTCCCCGCTCCCATCTCAGATACCTGCCCAGGGTCGCCTAGCACAGATTCTTGCTGTCCTGTGTTATTAACCAGATCCCTGCCCACCGCCCTTCCCATTACCCACAGCTCACACTGACTGGTATGGCTCTTGGTATGCAACGCTTCATTTAATCCTCAGGACAACCCTAGAAGCTAGGTTCTTTGAGTACCTCTGTTTTACCAATGAGGGAACAGAGGCTCAGAGAGGCTGAGGAACCTGCTAAGGGTGGCCCAGCTAGAAAGAGGCTGAACCGGGTGTCTACCCCAGCCAGTTGAGCCCTTCAGCTACTTCTCTATATTTTTCTTTCAAAACTAATCGAGCACCTACTAGGTACCATGCCCTGTTCTAGCCAAGGCATGGTGCACACGCAGAACTCTAGCAAAGGTACTGCCTGGCACAGATAACCAAAGCCAGACACACCTGCTCAAGGCCCAACACAAAGGACTATGGGAGCACCAGCAACGATGTCAACAAGAACCATATACCTGATCTGAAGACACTGTATCTGTTTTCTCTTTTAAATTTCATCATTGCCCCGAGGCTGGTGTTGGTCGTCCACAGACTTTGAGAGAACTGTGGCACAGAGAGGTAGAGCATCAAACCCAGGGTCACACAGCTGGTATGAGGCAGAGCTAGATCAACCTCTGGACCCTGAGGTTCCAAAGCACCGGCGTCTTTTCTCTGTCTACCTGCCTAAGAATCTTGGCCTCCCAAGGAATCAGTTCTCGGGCCACAAAATCAGAGAAGAGGTCAAGATATTCCAGGCATGGGGACTGAGCTGGCCTGATTCCTACTTAACTCTGCCCCCTCACCCCACCTGCTTCGCCCAAGGGCCCTCTGAGGACAGGGTGGGCCTACCCCATCCTTGCCTACCTTGGCCAGGACCTGGCTGAGCAACTCCAAGTTCCCCAGCTGGGTTTCTGGTACTTGGCTGCTCAGACGCACCAGTCTCTTACCTAACACCCCTCGTGCCCCGCTGCCTCGAGCATTCACCTGTGGAGCACATACTTGCTTCCATGATCCTCCCTATGCCTCAGGGCAAGATGTTTCCTTTTACAAGTTCCTGTTATTACCATCATTACTATCGTTGCTGTTATTTTAATTTAAATCTCCGACATTCAGGGAGAGGTTTCTCTGCAGCCACAAGGGCATGTCTGTGGGAGGCTGGCACTTTGGGGATGGGCCTGAACTCTTGCCACGTGGGACAGCCGGGCCAGTGGGCGGCCAGCTCTGTCCTCCTTCAGGGGTCTGCCGCTGCTCACTTATCAGGCTGACATCCCACAGGGGGGCCGCCGCCCTGCCCGCCCCTCCGGCTCCAGGCCTGCCGACTGGAACCAGACCTGGACGGGTGGGCGGGTGGGGGCCTGTGGGAGGGGGCCAAGCCCTCACCGCAGGCCCCTTTGCAGTTCAAAGTGACACACTGAGGCGCTGTCCCCTTCAAAGGGCAGACAGCGCCTGCCCTGAGCGGCTGTACCCGCAGGGCAGGGGTAAAGGTGGCCCTGTGATGAGGGCTGGTGAACTCCCATCCAGGGGTTGGGCCCCTTCCCTGTTCCCTGTCCTGAGCAGGACACGTACATTCCAGCAGCTACACCTCACAATGTGATTGGGGGCTGGGCAGCGGGGGGCGGGGGGGGCATGCATTTCCCTCTCGAACTTCCCTGCTGTCACTGTGTATTTGCAAAGCACTCAGAAGGCACATGGGGTCGGTCATGCATGATGCTGACAATGCTGATGACAAAGATGATGGTTCAGTCTGAGAAACAACACCCCAAACCCAGAACACCTGAGTGGGATTCCCATCAGCTGCTCGCTAGCTGTGTGACCCATGGCAAATCACTTAAGTTCTCTGTGCTTTGGTTTCCCTACCTATAAAACAGGGCTAGGAGGGGAGGATGCCTCATGCCAAGTAGCCACAGACCCACTCGTCCCCTCAAGGCCACAATATGCCCACCTGCTGCCAGGATAGTTGTTCAGCCCAAGTGACAGCCACCGAGAAGGTGTGGTTCAGGTGCTCCCCACCACCAAGCCCGGCCTGAGGCTGAGAGGTCCTCAAGAGGAGAGCCTTCACACCAACAGGTGATAGCTCCAAGCTGGAGCAGCTGCTCCCCATGAGCTGTGTGACTCTGGGTATGCAGCTTTACCTCTCTGAGCCCCAGTTCTATCACCTGGAAAGCTGGGTAAACAATGGTCCTTTTAGGAACTCTCACTGAGATCCCGAGTGCCAAGGGCTGAGCCCAAGCCTAGACATAACATGTGCCCAGTAGAGGGTAGCTCTTATCATTGCTATCTTAAGCTATGTGACCTTGGGGAACTCAGGGCACCTCTCAAGTCAAGTTTCAATGCTGCAAAATGGGAAGTGATCATAATAATTCCTGCTCCAGGGCAGTGAGAAGATTCAAGGAGATAATTCCCACCAAGCCCACAGGCAGTATGCAATAAACACCGGCCATTAATAATGAGGCATTCATTCAACAGATAACATTCAGCTCTGGCGCCTGGCCACCGCAGGATACCAAACCCAGCCAGGGGCCAGAATCTGCCCTCCTAAAGGATCACTGAAAGTTTTCTCCTGACAGAATGCCTGGGCTCCAACTCCGGTTCCACTTACTAGCTGTGTGACCTTGGGCAAGTCACTCAACTTCTCTGTGCCTCAGGTGTCTCACAACACCCATGTCACAGCGCCTTTAAAATTTGTAAAGTACTGGGGATGCCTGGGTGGCTCAAGTCGGTTAAGTGTCCGACTTCTGCTCCGGTCATGATCTCACGGCTGGTGGGTTCGAGCCCCGTGTCGGGCTCTGTGCTGACAGCTTGGAGCTTGGAGCCTACTTTGGATTGTCTGTCTGTCTCTCTCTCGTTCTACATTAAAAAAAACAACAACTGTGGAGCGCTTAGAGCGGTGCCTGACAAACCAGGAGCATGCAGTGAGCACCATCTGTGGTTACTATTGCTGCTGCTGCATCAGCTGTGGTTACTATGGCGGCTGCTGCTGGTGTGGACTCTCCGGGCCAGGCCTGCCCATCAGCAAGCCCCCTGCAGCCAGGCCCCCTTCTGCAGCTCAGAAACTTGGGAAGCGGTAGCTCCTGAAGGCAGCCGAGCATCCTGCAGAACGGAGGCTTCTGTGGGCTTCCTCTCTGGTCTGTTTCCCCAGCAGCTGGAACACTTGGAAAAAAGCTTCCAGCCTGCTGGGCTTGTCAGAGCAGGGCCAGCTTTACTAGAACCAGCTTTGGATGATAAGTCTGCGGTCATAACAACTATTTTCCTTACATACTGCTATAGAAAGGGGAACCCCCTGCTTTTTTTTTTTTTTAACCTAATTGAAGACACCATCAAGCGTAAATATGCTGGAGTTTTTAATAAAAACATGATGGGGGAAAGCATTCAGAGCTCAATAATCAGAAGCGATTTGCATCGTGGGTAGAGATATAGCTCCCTCTCCCCACCCCCTTGGCTGGTCTGTGCGGGGCTGGCTTTGGGGCTGGCAACTTTTAGACCTATGGCAAAAATAATGAACAGCAGTGAGGCTCGGAGATAGCCTGAAAAATATCCTGGAAAAGAAAAACATATGCCAAAGAGTGTGGTGTAAAAGTCATATTTCATGCCTGACTTTAGAGAATGTTAATAAGGATTAGAACCATACTCCAACAGAGCGACTATCAGTCAAGGCGGGGTAATTAATTTTGCTTCAGATCTCTGCTTGGGAAAATGAAAGCAGTAAGTGTTGTTTCACGGCACAGAGATTCCATCACACCAGATCAGCCCAGAGAACTTCCGAAGCTGCGTCCTGATCCCAGCTGAAAGAAACCTGGCTGTCGCCGGCGGCCTCTGCGGATCTGTCGCCCGTGTAGGTTTGGGGATCTTTCTCCAATGCTGACAATATCAAACTCTTTTTTTTTTATTTCAGGATTGGCTAATAAATATGATTAAGATAACACATCCCAAACCACATGTCCTCTGCTCAGCCTCCAACATGTGCAGTACAGATGTGTCTTCTGTGTACAGATGACCCAGCCGGCTGCTCCCCTGAGGCAGGGACCCTGGGAGACAGAACCCCGAGGGGTCCTGGCAGCCCACTGGCCGTCTGTGGCCCTAGCCAGGCCGCTGGCCTCCCCGTGACCCACTTTAGAGAGGAAAGGCTGAGCCCAGGTGTCTGGGAGTCAGACACTAGAAGGACAGAGGGATGGATGGTGGCATGTGGCACCGTGCTCACCTGACTCTTGTCTCTCAATGTCCCAGTTTAGAAGATAAAATTCCCAAATGCTGCTATCCAGAAAGTTCCCAAACTCATTCCATTGTGGAGACATGCTTGTTACCCACCTCAGCAGTCAGGGTTGAAGGCCCTTCCCCTCCCAGTGACCTCAGACTAGGGAGAAAAGAATAAGCCAGTGGCAAAGCCAGAATCTGGCAGAGGGTTCTAGAAAGAATTGTGGAGTTACCATACAGACCCCTAACTTGGCAGTGGACAGACTGGGGTTCCTGTCCCCATTCCGCTCCAACTAAGTGAGCTTTGAGGCAAATACTAGCCACACCTGGGCCTCAGTTTCCCCCCTTCTACAAGGACCTTGAAGAGCTCTTCGTCTGGGACATGCTAAAGCAGCCCAAGGTGTGGGTGGTGGGTACAGCCCTGGCGCACCCTCTCTGAGGTCACTGAGGAGGGCCCTTGGAGGTGGCAGAGAAAGCCAGGCCCTCGAACCAGAGCAGAGAAGCCTGGGCCTGCCGGGCTCCATGGGCAGCCAATCTCCAGCTCTGGGGAGAAGGGACTGCAGCCCCAGACACGAGAGCCACTCCCAGCCTGACCAAGCAGGGCTCTGGGTTAAAGTGGGAGTGAGCCTCCTCCTTAGCCTTCCCCTGGGGCTAGGAGGGAGAAAGGAGTCCCTCAGAATTAGCCAGGCCAGGGCGGAAGGGCTCAAGTGGGCAGAGAGGGGAAGGGCCTTCTACCACGGTGGTAGGATGAATGAATGAATGAATGAAGAGGGAGTTGGGGTCTCCCGCTTCCCTTACCGCAGGCAGGATGAGGTCAGGGCACATCCCTGAGAAGAAGGCCACTAGAGGTCCCTGGAGGAGGGGCACTATGACCTGGCTGAGCCCCAGCTGTCTGCAGGGCAGAGGCTGGAGGGTCTCCCTTCTGGACCAGAGGCTACTCTGGGTAGATGCGGAGGGTCAGGCTCCTCCTAAGCTGGGTGGGGTCAGGACCACCTAGTGGAGGAGCTCTGTCACCGGCCCCTCACCTCCTTTCAGCTGGGGCTGACTGGGCATTGACTGCTCCTTCTTACAGCTCAGGCGCTGGTCTCCCAGGAATACCCCAGGCGACTTCCCTGCCTAGCAGCCCAGGCTGGCGGGCCCAGGGCTCGGCCAGGCCGGGCTGATATGAACCATCTGCGTTGTCTTAGGCCGCCTCTCTGCCCACTGTCCCTCTGAACTCGGCCGGTTCCCGCGGGCCGTTTGATGCCTCGTAGGGTCACAGACCCCCGCACACAAATCACCGCCGAGGGGCTGGGGGTGGGGCGGAGGCGCTGAAACCTAATCCGCAAAGTTTGCTCTGCCGCCGGCTCACTCCTTCCCTCGCTCACTCGACCACCCCCCCCCTTTCCAAACAAGGCTTATTTTTCTTGCCAAAAAACCAAAGTTGGTATCAAGTGTTTCGAGGGAGAAAGTGTCTCCCCCGCCCCAGCCTGGGAGGAAGGGCCAGAGCTGTTGGCTGAGCCCGGGACTGCAGACAGGGCTTCAGGAGGGAGCCCTCGGGAGGTGAGGTCCCAGCTCCGGGGTCTGCTGGTCCCCAAGCTTAACGGTCACAGACCCGACTGCCTCTGACCCTGCCCTGTCCCCTTGGTCCCCCACCCAGACAGTACTCTCTCCTTCATGGCTCCATCCCTTCGTGGCCAGAGATGGAAGCATCACTTCCTGCCCCTTCTACCTCCCCATAAAACAGCCCTTGCCTGTCGCTTTTACGAGGTGACACCCTGCTTTCAGCCCAGTACTCCCCGCACCGGAGCCTGGGCTCGGGAGGGAGGAGACTGTGAGCAGTCAGGCGTCTCCAGAGAGCTCCCAGGGCTCGCTGGGGTCCTTGCGTGGCTGCCCCAGAGCACAGACTAAGAGCTTTAAAAGGAGACCAAGGAGCTGGGTACATTAGAACAAATTCCTCCAAAGTCTCCTCTCCAGCTCCATTGACTGGGGCCTTCGATCTGAGATCCTAGAAAACTGGCCAGGAGGTAGCCAGCCTGGTCCTCAGGAGGGGTGCAGAGCGGAGCCCCCAGAGCACGCAGGTTTCATTCGCTGGGTGTTGGTTTTGCTTTTGGTTTTTTTCAGCCGGTGCAGCGACCCGGAACCGCGCCCGGGCCGTTTCTCTGCCGCCCGCGGCTTCTGACTGTGCCCGGAGGTGGACGCCGGCGGCTACAGTCCGCGCCGTGGCGCCCGCTGCGCGGACTGGAGTTCTAGTTGTCGGAGCCCGCAGCCCGGCCGGGGCAAGGCGGCGGCGACGTCGAGGGGCCGGCCGGCACACCCGACTGGGTCTGGGCGGCCGGGCCGGGGTCGGGGGCGGAGGGGCGCAGGAAAGATCTGCACACTGTGGAACAGCGGTGGCGAGAATAAAGGCGCCACGGGCCCAGCGGAGAAGCGGGTTTCTGCGGGGTCGAACAAAGGAATTCGCCCTCAGAAGAAAGGGGCCGAGCAAGCAGCTGGGACTGGTCAACCCCGGATACTCGGCAGGAGTAAGAGCCTTGCGACATCAGTCCAGGGATCCAACGAAATCTGCCCCGCGCTGGACCCCAGCCTGGCGTCTCCCTTCGCCCTCTCCCTTCTTGTCAATCTTGCTTTCAAGGGGATGGTGGGTGTGCACCCCCCAGAGCCACCTTTCCGGGGAAGAGGGGACAGAGCAGGCCCGTGCTTTCCGTCAGTGGAGGCAAAAAGTCTCCCTCCTCCCAACCAGCACCTTCTGGTCATGGGGCTGTTACCCCCATTTCCCAGAAGCTGACAATTGAGGCTCCCAAAAAGCGACCCTTCCCCCACCCTACTGCAACGCCTGGCTGGCTCCGGAGACCCAAGCGCCCTCGGAAACGAAAGGCTCCCGGGGGGCGACGTGCCAGAGCTCCCCTCCTCTCGCAGCCCTCGGAAGGGGTGGAGGGGACACGGTTGTAAGGTGCTCGGCTTCTTTTCTCTGCTTGACATGAATAAGGGGATTAGGACGGCAAGTTTCCGTCGTTCACTCCGTCGGACAAAGGGCCCCGCGGTTAGAGCGGCGCAGCCTCTGATTAAACAGACAGAGCCCTGTCACTCAGCACTGTCCTAGGTACTTGTGTTCGTGACATAATCTTATTAGAAGATAAAACCAGCGAAATCCTTTTCATAATGAAAAGTTACATTTAATGGCTGGACTCTCCCCCCAACCCCTCCCAACCCTGCCCCCCTCCTCCCGTTGCTGTTGGATATGGCTCGCCTGTAATTGGCATTTAAAGCACCAAGTCCAAGAGAAAAACGGGGTTTAGGGTTTTTGTAATCCCCCTAAACTGTCTTTGTTCGAAATCTCCACAGATACAAGTCTGTTAAGAGTAAATATTTGTGGATTGATACAACCACATTTCCCCCCTTACAAACCAAATCTGAAAAACCTCTGCGCTCCCGCTGCGCTAAGGCCAGGGCGCAGGAGGGAGGGGGCTGGGGTCGGCCCCAGAGTCTGCACCGGGAACTCTGCGTTTGGGGTCGCCTCACTGCCTCCAGGAGCTGAGGGACTTTGCACATTTCTCAGGCGGGAGAAAAAGGTCTTAGCCTCTTTTTTCAATTTTCCGCCCTCTCGATAAACAAACCTCCCGAACCTGCTGCTTTTGGGCCTGCCCAAGGGAGTCGGCGGGAGGGCTTGGGGACGGGCGAGGGCTTTGCTCAAATCCGAAAGAAAATGCGAACTCTCTCCACCAGCCCCGCTCCCTTCCAGCGGGTTTAAGTGGCTCCGGGAGGACTCGCTCCTCCTGGGTTGCGGGAGACCCCACCCGGCAGGGCGCCCGGACACCAAGGAGTCCGAAGGTTGCAGCGGGGCCCTGGTTCCCGGCTCCAGCCCAGCCCGTCCCAGGATCGGATTCCTTCATAAATCAGCGGCTGGGTGAAAGGGCTGCGCTTTAGAAAGGGCAGGACCGTGTGCGCGTATTAGAGTGCGCGGTTCCCAAATCCGGGCTAAACCCCTGGTGACACCGAAATTCATCAACCGCTGCTGGCGCCCGCGGCTCGGCTGAGGAGCCCCAGAGCCTAGGAGCCTGTGCACCGCGCTGCCCGACTTGGGGGGATGAGAAGAACGCGGAGCAGGAACCCTCAGAGAGGTGGGCCTGGAGGAGGGCGCGGGTGGAGACCTCGGGGAGCCGCCCCGCCCGCGCGCCTCCGGCGGGGAAGTAAGCTCACCCCCGGGGAAAGGCAGTTATTCTAACCTTTTTCCTTCTCTGGCAAGGGCTGGCCCTCCACCGACATTCTGGTGTGAAGAGGGCAGTGATCCCCACCCCCACCCCCACCCCCAACCCCTTCGAACCCTGGGGCAGTAACCACTCCCCCTCCCCCCACACCTTTCAGGCTGGGTGCTCTATGGGGGAATAACAGGCGCCCTGAGTGGAATCTGGGGCTTCAGGAAAAGCAGAACTTGAGAACTTAGGGGTCCCACCAGCTGTGGGAGTTAGACCCACCTGGGAAATTTTTGCTACAGAAAAACTCTGGACCTGAGAGGAGTTATTTAACTCCGTTTTCTCATCCACCCAGGGACCCAGAGCAATAAAGGTCAGTACTCATCGTAGCACTCAAGAAACGTCCATTCTTTTTCTTTCTAGATGCACTACTTTGGCCTGCCCGTCTGAGGTCAGTAAGGCTCTGCTCCTGGGAAGTTCACATCTACACTGGCCACATTCATGAGCAGGTTGGATAAAAGCAAGACCTATGTGCCTCAGTAGCAATGGGGAGCGGTCCAGAGGCTGCTGCTTGCCTGCCTCCAAGGACCAGTTGCTGACAGCCAGACCTGTCCCATTACCTTTTCAAGGGAAAAATTCAAACCACTGGCTGCAGACCTGGGTGAGGAGCAGGAGGAGGGTGGGCTAGGCCACTCCGGGAGGCCTGCTGAGGAGGCCACGCTCCCCAGCAGGCTCTGAAAGGCAGACAATGCATTCCTGCCAGCCAGGCCTTCTCGAGCTCACTTCCCGGGCAGGCAGGAAGGAAATACACACTGACTGAGTGCCCAATGCAGGCTGGCACCTTTGGGTTTGTTTCACTTTATCCCCAGAGGTTGATTTACTTTATCCTGTGAGATTGTAATTATCACCCCTATTTCACAGAGGAGGAAACTGAGGCTCAAGAAGAGCCTTCGCTAAAGGCCCTTGGCTTGTGCTGCAAGAACCAGAGACGTCTGATCTGGACTTGGCAATTTTGTACTTTCCTTTGAGAAAATCTGAGAAAACGTGCCCCACCCAGGAGGCCCTCGATTCTGGGGAGGTGGCTCCCAGAGCACCTTGGTCCTCTCCATCTCCACAGGCTCTGGCGGCCCCAGGTCTGGGCGGGCATCCCCACCTGGACAGCCCTGTAACTATGGTGATTCAGGAATCACATGACAACACTCAGCGTCCCAGAGGAAACCCGGAGGTGGGAGAAGGGGGAAGAGCAGTCACACCCAGCTTGTCCTGACCCCCGGCTCTCCTCCTCCTCTCCGGTCACTGCTGCGCCAGCACCCTACGATGACGGTGGAGGCACCTGGGGGTGGGGGTGGGGGGAATCCCAGCATGCTATCTCAGCTTTCCGCATCTAGCCGGGCAGCTCGGTGGTCTCCTTGGCCCGCCGCCCCCGGTGGGCACCTCTGTTGCTCCCAGCAGCCTTCAGAACCCTCCTCGGCTGGCAACCACCTCACAGTTCCCAGGGAAACCTCTTAAGCATGGGCCGCCAGGAAGCAAACATCTTTGTTTCTTCTGGAACCAAACTCCAGGAACTAGGTTTTTCCTTCAGCAACACTTCCCCAGTTCATCCAGTGCAGGGCAAGCCAGGTGCTCTGCCATCAGCCAGCACACTCGGGCCGGGCCGTCTGAGCCAGGCTCCTGATTGAGAGACAAAGCCCCCCGCCCAAGGTGCTCTCATATCCTCCGGACCCCTGTACTGCCCACAGCCCCCCTTCAGGGCCCCAGGGTTGACAGGGCAGGTCCAGTGGCTGCCAGTCAAGAAGCCGAACAGAAATGGATACAATATTGCCCCGGGAATAACAAAGGAAGGGCCCTTGCAGAAATTTATTTGTTCTGATCAGGCGAAGCAAAGGTAAAGGGCAGCGAGGAAGTGCTGTCAGCCAGGCCTGAAACCCAAGAAAGTTGCCATTCGGAGCACAGTGGCCCCTTATCCCCCACTACTTCGCAACGCAGCAGTAGTTAAAGCAAACACAGGCCCTTCACTGCCCCGTCAGTTACACCTTCCCCCCAAAATTACACAAACTTTGAAAGATTTTTCTGAGAGAAGATGGATGCTTCGGGAGACTTGAGGTCAAGACTAGGCTGTTTAAAGTATATTATTAACAAATAAACATTTACTGCAAAAAAAGAGAAAAACCCTATAGGCCACCGGGGAACCAAATCATGTTGCTTTTGGCTTCAAATGACAGGAGACATTTATGACATGAATGGAGAACACCAGCCGGTCGATGAAATGGCAAATGTCTGCCACTTTGCTTCCTCTGCCTTCGTGAATCAACTTTTTCAAATATGGTTTTCAGCCTTACCCCCCCCCCCACTACCACCACCTCCCCACTTCTGACTGCAGTAGCAATAAATATATATATAATTTTGGTTTTGCTCTCTGCTGCCATCAGCACAGAATCTGGGAGTTGGAGAGCGGGCTGGGTCAGCCAGAAAGCCAAGAGCTTTGGGTCATCCTGCACCCCCAACTGACTGACAGCTCTCGCACGGGCTCCTTGGATGAGCGGACCATCTCGTCCTCCCTCCCTCGAAGCTGAGGCCTGATTGTGGTGTCCAACAAATTGGAAGTTATAACTCATGTCGTTGAGTGAATCCTCCATTCCTCAGCCTAACGCCAAAGTCGGATTGGGATTCTTTTTCTCTCCCCTTTTCGGTTTTAAAACCATCAGAGCCGCAGGTCAGAGGAAATTCCCTGCCAGCCCATCAGGGACAGAACAAACCTCTGTGGGCTGGACAACCCTTCTGGCCAGCTACGCTGGGGTTTCTCCACCTTTTAAACTTCATCTTCTGAGAAACGTACAGATCCCTAGATCTCTTCCCCTCACGTCCCCACCCCTTCTCAATTTCCCCCCTCATTCTCAGAGATGTCAGGTTGCCTTCCCCCCCCCCCGCCATTTGAATCACAACAAAACAACATAAAGGCTTTTCCAGATATGAAATTATATTACTGGGTAGGGTTTTCCAAGCTGTACTCTGAGCTCTGGCGATTCCAACTGCTCCCCATTGGGAAGATCTTTGCTCTGGACCAACTTCCACTCCCTCTCATGCCCCCGCCGCCCCCCAAAGAGAAACAGACCAGAACACCAGGCCCATCCTTCTACCTGCCCCTCCTGCTAATGCACAGGTGCCATTTGCTCTGATCCACACAATCAGAAGATTTTCTGCCTCTATGGAGGTAGCAAAGAGGATGCTGGATCCCATGGAGTTTGGAACATTTACTGAAGCCTCACCAGACACCTTGTGTAATCCTTACAACCAACCCTAATTGGCTGATGGAGAACCTGGGGCTCGAGACAGGTAGTCCCTTGGCTAAGATCACACGGCTGCGGAATGGTGGGGCCTGGAGGTGAATCCAGTTCTGTCTCAGAGTCTAGAGTTCTTTTCATCACTGACGGAGGGATGGCCCTCCCAGTGCTCCACTCAGGCAAAGGGAAGGGAATGATTTTCCCAGGGGCGCTGCTCATCTTCCCTGCATAGGGAGGCTCACGGCAAGCCTACCATGCCAGCTGCACCTTTCTCTGGCATAGAAGCCAGAGGCAATTTGGTGTGTCCTTGGAGACAAGACATTCCTTGCCACACTGATGGTGATAATAGTAACAACAATAATTTCCAGAGTATTAACAACATGCCAGGCAAGATGCCAGGTCCTTTGGGGCATGTTATCTCGAATCCTTATTAGAATCCTTTCTCCCAGGTGCTTATGTCCCCATTTTACAGAGGAGGCTCAGGTAGATGCCAGGACTGTGTGGTCCTAAGCCTGGCTCCAATGGACAGGATGGGAGGGAGCTGCGGGTCGACAATCACATACCCCAGAGGAAATCCTCACAGCCGCCTTCTTCTACTCAAGAAAAATCCTGCAAACAAATTAGGCTGCGTTAGCCCAGAGCCTGGGGAATACAGGGTGAGCCAGGAGTCAGCTGTGAATAATGCCTCCGTTCAGCAGCAGATGACCGCAGCTTCAGGAAGCCTTTGCTTACTCTTCTACCTGCAGTC
>NC_043712.1:8316820-8320351 GCF_006229205.1 Suricata suricatta
GGCGGCGCCGCGGGCCCAGGACGCCGAGGCGGGAGCGCGGCGGCCTCCGCGAGCAGGCTCCTGCCCGCACCCCAACGAATCTCGGGGCGCCCGGCTTGGGAGCTGTCTTACAGGCGATTAGACTCCATTTTGTGACAGCTTTTTGGACTCTCCCACCGACCCTCCCCCCTTCCGGAGCCTCCTCCAGGAATTCGCCACCTCCTCAGGATAGAAACGCTTTCCAGACGAGCGACAGACGGCAAGAAAGGGGACTTACATAATTCTATTTGGCCAAGCCACCAAGAAAAAAAAATGGGGCGCAGGGGGGATTATGTTGTCTTTTTTTATTTTATTTTATTTTTTTTAGTTTTCATGTGTTCTCCGGAGGAGGAAGGAGAGAAAGGTGTTCGTGATTTTCATTTGGAGGCCCCGGTTCCTCCCGGTTTCTAACCTGGTTTTCTGTCGGAGAAGGAGCTGCGGCTGCCGAGGGACCAGAGCCTCGCGCGCAGAACGATCCGATGCCCCCCCACTTTTTTTTTTTAAAGAAGGCGCCCCCAGAAAACACAGACGGAGAAAAAGTAAACTTTTCGAGTTCCGCATAAAATCGCCCAAATGCCGTGGCCCGCGTGCTCTGTTTCGTCCGTCCAGGAAGTGCGGGTGCATTTGATCAAATAGTATTAAATGTGCCCGAATGTCAATTAATCACCCCCATGGTGCATAAAGTAACGTTGCGCTCTGGATGCGCACGATCTTGAAAACAAATCGAAAGGAAAAAGTCGCTTAATAAAAATAGCAACCTCTTCTTAAGGACCGGACCTCGCAGCTCCTGGCTGGCCGAGGACACATTTTTCAAAAGGTCCTGGGGGGTGGAGGGTGGGGATGGTGTGTTAATCTCCCTGTAGGGCTGACACACAGACCCCACAAAATCGAGAAGGCACGTTTCTGCACCCACTTGCCGGGATTCTCGTCTGAAAAGCATTTACGCACAGATGCAATAAATACGAATCTGCAATCCTCAAAGAAAAAAATAAATCGTGAAACACACTTTTATTGTGCAAAGGACGTCGCTTCCCCAGTGAGCCCCTGCTTGCCTTGCTGCACTGACTCTCCCTGAAAAACGCTGAGGCGAGACCCGCCCGGGTATTTGTCCACAGGATTGTCTTGATAAAACCCCTCCTCAGCCCCCAACTGGCCAGCCTAGTGCAGATACCTAATTGGCCCTATTGGAAGGAAGAGCGGGTGAGGGAGGAGGAGGGCACCGCGAGGGGCGTGAATAATGCCCGCCTAGAGGCTGCCGCCTAGCTGGACCCAGGCTCGCAACTCGGGACCTGCGATTCGCCCAGCACCAAAATTCCCCGGCAGGCACATACATCCCAACAGCATTGAAGCAACGAGCTCTCGGGCGCGGTTTCTTTTTTTAAACAAATATACTTTCAACAAAGCCATTGCAACTGTTTAATTGTTTTGTAAAATTAGGAGGTGGGCCGCTCTGCACGAGGGAACTTCCAGCTCGAAGGTTGTGACTCTAGAGTTCTGTGCTCCGAAAAACTGGGGGCGTCCTCCCCTTGTTTTAAACAGAAGCTCCATAAAGGACTGAGGGGTAAGCGGAAGAGACCTGGCAGAGATGTATAGGAGGGTTGGAGATGGTCCTTTCAATATGTTAACCTCCCCCCCCCGCCCCCCAAATCTGCACAAATGACTTGGAGGGCTGTTTCCAGTTTCCTGGGCCTCCTACCCCTACATGTTGAGTCATCCAGGCCGGTGGCTAAGTTGGAAGTCCCACTGCCAGAGCTGAGCTAAGGGTCAGGCAGGCAGAGGTGGAGGCCAGCAGGACATGGGTAGGCTGGCGAGCCCTGCCCCTTGGCCAGACTGAAGCCCCCGACCATATCTACCCCAAAACGACTTACTTTCCCCATTTTACTTGTGCTGCTCTATGCCTGCCTGTGGCAGAGCTGACTGGCGGCCGCACTTTGTCTTGGAACCAGAATCCTATCAGGATCCTATCAGTCCAGGGCACAGCACAAGCCCTACCAATGGCAACGTGCCTGATTTGGGGTGCTCCAGACAGAGAGAGGTTTCAGCTGGACTCCGGATCAGCAAAAAAAAAAAAAAAAAAAAAAAAAAAAAAAAAAAAAAAAAAAAAAAAAAAAAAAAAAAAAAAGAAGAAAAAAAGTTGGCTCTCTGAAGAGTACCCCAATTCCTGCCCGCAGAGCCCCCAGTGGACAGGAAGAGCAAGGTGCAAAGAAAGAGCAGGTCCTCTTGGACCACCAGACTGGGAGAGCAGAGCCAGGTTAGGCACTGTCGTGGGACTCAGCCAGAACCTTTCAGAGTAGAACCTAATACCTTCCTCAGGGCTCTGGCCTGCAGCCCCGCTATTTCTAGGCCTCAGCCAAGCAGCTAGCGAGATGGAGAAGGGGCACCCCAGCTGCTCCCCTTCCCATCAGGGCCTGGATTTAGGACTAGTCCCTGGGCAGCTAGGGAGGCTGCAGTCATCACCAGGCATTGGTAGCCCAGCCTTTTCCTGGAAGCTTGGGCACACACAGCCCCCTCTGAGCCCCGAACCATCTGAGAGCCTACCCATCCAGCACTCCCATCAAAAAGGGTCTTCTGGGACTCACTAGAAAGTTCTCGAAGGCATCCACTGGTCACCACCATGCCTCCTTGGGCCGCTCTGCCTCCCTCCTAATCACACTGCCAGGCACAAAAACCAGAGGGTCCAAAGAAAAAGCCTGCATTTACGCTTAACTGTCCCAGCTCCTCGCCGGACAGATGCATAGTCTCAGCTAAAAACAAAAGTCAGCAGGTAGGGCTCAACCCACAGTCTCTGGACTCAACCCCGAGGCTAGGCGATGCCAGGGCAGAGCAGACCACCCCCTTCTCCAACACAAACACTCTGCAAAAGAAGGCCTGCTGGGGAAGGCTGACTTGGGCAGCCCCTCCCCATCTCCACTCCCCTCCAGGAGCCCCAGATTGTGGTTTGCCACCTCTTGAGGTCCTCTTCCCGGACAGCTTCTCCAGCCCGCAGCAATTAGAAGTGCAAAATCCCCGCGTGGACCGGTTTGAGGAGAAGCGACATTCTTTTCTATCAGGGACTAAAAGTACAACAGGGAGCATGGTAGGCTGGGGGCATCCCGAGCTGCTCGCTCTGGGAGTTCAGCACCCCCTTTCCCAATTCCACTTCCTTGCTCCAGGAATCCCAACCCCCCACAAAACCCTGCCTTGGGGAAGCACACCGCCAAGGCCTGGCTCCCTAAAGCACTGTTTTCGTTTGGAAATCAATTCTTGGGCCCCAGTTTAGGCCTCGGTGGGGTCAGGCCCTGGCCCTGGACGAAGACACAGTATTCCCTAGCTGGCCAAGGGTCTAGTCCTGTACCCCAACCAGTTCAGGTTTCCAGACAAAAGATGGCAGCTAGGGACCTCCGCAAGCTCCCGGCCACCGCCCCACCAGGGGCGGCCAGGCTAGGACGGTTCGTCCCTGCCGGGAGACGTGCAGCCCCGCGCAGCCCTCGGAGCTGACGGGCCCGGCGGCGCGCCGGGCCGGCAGTTGGGCTG
>NC_043712.1:8320451-8350880 GCF_006229205.1 Suricata suricatta
CGCGGGCCCCGGCGCCCCGGCCAGGCCGAGCGCCCGCTGGCCTCTTGCAGAAGTTTGGGTCACCTTCGAAACGAATCCTTCTGCCCCACCCCTTTGAAAAAATTGATTTGGGAGTTGGGGAATGAAGGCTTTCTTTTTTTCTTTCTTGCCTTCTTTATTATTAATATTTTGTAAATCTTCAGCGCTAAGCAGAGTGGCCCCAAGCGAAGCCAGACTGGGCGGACGGCGGGGAGCGCAGCGGCTCCACAAGGGGAAGGCGCCGGCCGGGAGTGGCCACCCGGGGACCCCGTCTGTCGGCCGAGGTAGGTCGCTCCGGGTTGAGTTGGCGTCCCCTGAGCGGCGGCGCCTTCCCAGGGCCGTTTTCGTCTGCGGAGAGGCTGGCTGCAGGATCGAGGGACGGAGACCGGCAGCAGGGAAGGGCTGCTGGCCCAGGACTGGCCAAACGGGGTCCCAACCCTGGCAGAGGGGGTTTGGATCCCGGATTTGGGGTGAGAGGTCAGGAAAAGATTCAGGCGTGGCAGGGATTGGGCGGAGGGGTAAGAGAAGGTCCTGAAAGTGTCCCAGGATCAGGATGGGAGGGCCATTGGGCAGGCGAGGAGGGTCAGGCCCGGTTCAGGCAGAGGGAGTTTAGAGGATGATTAGGTCTGAGAAAGGGGTCCCCGGGCAGAGGTGGGGGCATTGAATGAGAACCTGGCCCTGCAGGATTTCTAGTTGCACGGGTAGGGGGTGGTGTCCCGGAGGTCGGTAACTGAAGGCCCAGGACGACGTGTGTTCGGTTGCTCGATGGAAACGGGATTGGCCGCTGGGATAGGCGACTTTTGGTGACGGAGGGGCCAGGCTAGGGGTCTGTAGGCAGCAACTGGCAGGGGCAGCGCCCTGATCCGATTGGGCAAAGTGGGCTTTGGCGCTGAGGAGTGAAAGGTCGGTAAGACCGAGCAGCCGACTCCCGCGAACGTTGGGCCTGGCACCCACCCCGCCTGGCACCGCGCTTGGGGCGCAGGCCGCTGCGTCGGGCCGCAGTGCATCGCGCCTAGGCTGGCCGCGTCTTCGGCGCCTGGGTCTCCATCAGAGGCGCGGCGCGCCCAGGAGCGAGGGGGGCAGGCACGGGCTGACCCCCTCGAGCCGCTGCGGGGCGGCCCCCGGCCCCTCCCGGAACTGAGCAGCGGTGCGGAGCGGGGCGGGGGCGGAGGGCACGGGAGGCGGGTCCCCTGACCCCGCTGGAGGCGAGAGGGCGGATCGGATTTGGAGCCTGCCGGAGGCTCGGTCAGAAGTGGCCCCCTATGCCGCGGGGCCCCGCGGAGGGGCCCGGCTTTGTGGAGGATTAGAAGTTCCCGTCCCACCCCAGTACCTGCATGTGTGTCGGTGGGTATCTGTGTGTGTCTGTGCGTGTCGATGCTCCCGCCTCGGAGTCTGTTGCATGCCTGTGCCCCGTGTCTTTGTGCAATACAATATTTCTGCGTCCTGAGACTCTCTGAGTTTGGAGTGTGTGAATCTGTGCATCTGGGTGTGATTCCCTTGTGTGTGTGTGTTTGTGTGTGTGCGCGCGCATTTGCAGTTCCTAACATGCCTCTGTTATCTTCTGTGTTTTTGTAGCTCTTTGTGTGTGTCCCCGTGTCGGTGTCGTTGTACGTGGGTGCCGAAGTCTTTGTGTCTCTCAACCTCTATATTGTGTCTGGGATACTTTTCTTTTATGTGTCTTCCTCACCTTTGTGTGTCTGAGTGTATCTTCGAGTTTCTGAATGATTCTGTGTGCTTGCTTGTCGCTCAGAGTTTTGGTTTTTTGGTTTTTTTGGCGGGGGTGTTGTGTCCGTCTGCGTGTGCGCGGGTGGCCGTGTATTTCCCCGCGTCTTTGTGTGTCTCTATCCAGGACGATGGATGAGTGGATGTGTAGCTTCTCTCGCGCTCCCTTGGTCCCTTGTGCTTGAACAGCCTGTAAGGCCTTGCGCTCCCGAATTTGGGCCTGGGTCACCTTCCTCGGGCATCTGGGGCGGGGGCCCGGCCGCTGCGGGAAAAGCCGGGCGGGCAAAACTCCGGCGCCCAGAGCCAGGCATAGGACAGGCAGACTGACCGGGAGCATTCTGCCCTCTGCTGGCAGCGTTACGTCCCTGCACCCGATGCCTGTAGGTGAAAAGGGTCCTGGTTTGGGGCCCAGACCCTTGCCTTCTCCTTCAGAGCTCACTTGGGAATCCTTTCCAGCCTCAGGCCTGGCACACTCACCCTAGAACCCACACTCTGGGTACAGCGTTCCATCCTCCTCCCCCTGTCTTTCCACTTTCCCTGTGACGGGCCTCTTCCTCTGCACATTTCTCTCCTTAGGCCAAATGGGAGCCCTTGTGGCCCCCCCTTCAGAGGCTTCTCTGACCCTGAGGCTGGTTCAGAGCAGAGTCGGGCCACAAACTGCCCAGGGTCGCATTCCCGGGGCCATTTCCGGGGCCACTACACATCTCAGTGTAGGAGGACACGCCAGCAGCCCTGCTCTGGCACCCCGGCTGGTCTGTCCTGGGACACACAGAATCTTGGCACATCACATTGGCACGCCTGCCGGAGTCACAGCCCACACCACCAGGGCTGACATCGGAAAGGCCACGGATTGTGCTCAGAGCCACTCTCGGCTGCTAGGGTGCAGGCCAGACCCAAGCATGGGCTGCTCTTTTTGCTCTGGCCGTGGGGCTGCTCAGTCCACAAACCTGGGGTCCCTCTCCATGTCCTCCCTACCCAGTGACTATTCATCTCCTCACCACATCCCCACAGTCTGAATCACCGTATAAGTCCTTTTCTTCGCCCTTTGTCCCTGCTCCCAACCTCCTTCTTTCTCGGAGCTGAGTCTGCGGTTCAGGGTCTTTTGCCCACAGATGCACAGAGCACCCAGGTATCTCCCAAGCATAATCACGGCTCCTGCCCTCCCCATCACCTCCCCTGCTGAAGTGGCTAGCTAGAAGGTAGTGGCCTAGGCCCCCGAGGCTGGTGCTGCCCTTAGGTGGTGAGCCACACCTTGCTCCCAGCAACGGAACCCACTCCGTCTGGCACTCACTGACGCACACCCCCCCTCCCCGCAGTTCTGTACTCACAACACCCTTGGCTGCCGCCTGCACCCAGGCGCTCTGGCTGATCTGGGATTCTCTGTGGCTTGGACTTCAGCTGCAGAAACAACTTGGGATTTTCTCCCCCTAAGGAAAGACCCAGCCGGCAGTTTGGAATCGCTTGAAAGGAAGCAAGAACCAAGAGGGAAGCTCTAGGTGGGAATCCCAGCTCCCCCAATCTTGCAGATGCTCTGTCTCCATGGAGCCCTTCCCTATCCCACCTCGCTCCTCTCTTTAGGGGACTTGCACTTCCTGCGCCTGCCTGTGCTACTGGCCTTCCCCACTGCGGCCCTCGGACCACCCCCTCCCTTCCCACTGTGGAGTTCTGCTATCCTCCCTGGGCTCTGCTTCCAACCAGAGCTGAGTGGAGGGGTCCCTTCCCAGTTTACAACCCCAGCTAGAAGCAAGGATCCTGGGCTGAGACAGAGTACAGGGCGAAGCCAGCGGAGTGCCGAGGAGCAGGAAGGCGCTGAGGGGGAGCTGCACAGGATGCGGGATTCCAACCTGCCTGGAGAGTCAGGGCTGTCCGGGAGGCCAGAGTGCTCGGACCTGTCCCACACTGGCCCCCTACCACTGGCGCGAGCGATCCTCAGATCCCTGGGAAGCAGACTGGACCAGAGCCACCCTAAGACTTGGCCGGGGTTGGGGGTCCCGCCATGCCCAGGCAGCAGCTGGGATCCGGAGATACAGGAGCTCTGGAAGTGGAGCAGGACAGTGACATCAGGGCTGGAGTGCCCTGGCCTTTGGAGTCAGTGTGAACCATGCTCCCTTCTGAGGACCACAGCATGTTTGACCCCAGGACACGTGGGGCAAAGGCTCAGGCACCTCTCAGCTAGCAGAAAAGAATGCGTGTAATAGGTAACCCGGTCACCTTCCCACAGCCCAGAGAAAAGTTTCCATGTCTTCCTGTGCCTGCAGGGGGGCTCACAGAGCTGAAAAGAGGAATGACTGGGGGCAGGGCCAAACTGGGGTCCCTCCGACTCAGGTTCTCACTCTCCCAACTGGGGTTTTCTAGGCTAGTGAGAGGGAGGTGGCAGGGGACAGGATTTTCGGCAGAGCTTGTTGCTGAGACACAGTGTATGTGGCTCTGAGACCGTGTAAGGTAGAGGACTGCCGAGCTGCAGCAAAGTCTTTCCTCCTGCAGCCCAGCCCCTCCTCAGCTGGTGGGGTCTCTGGCCACAGACCCACGACTTTTCAGTGCAAAGTCTAGGTCATTAGTCATGGAATTCCTCCCTGGGGGTCAGGAGATCAGGCTCCCATCTAAAGGCTTCTGTCTGTCCTCAGGGCTGGAGAAGGACAGTGCCCTGGCCAGGTGGCCCACAGCTAAGGTCAGGCAGTGCTTAGGAGCCGCGGGAAGCAGGTCTCAGGCAGTTGCCAAGGTCTGGCTCAGGAGCTAGCTTTGGGGCTCTGCAAAGTCCTGCCCTGTGTTTGCACCTCCGCTTCCTCACCTGTAAAGGGGGCATGATAATAGTGCCTGTCCCACAGGATTGTTGAGAGGATGAAATGTAAGCACTGACCACAGTGCCTGGCACATAGTAGGCCTCTAGAAGTATTTGGTGAATAATTGGATAAAAGGGAATCCTTGGGACTTGGGGAAATCACAGTTGCCTCCTTCTCTCCCAACCAGGACCTAAGGGGAACACAGACACATGCTGAGCTCAGCCACTTCTCTTCCTTTAGGGCAGGTGAAAGTCAGCTCTAGGCACCTGCGGGCTGAGCACAGGAGACTCCCCAGACAGTGCCTGGATGCCCAGGCTCAGCCTTCTCTGATCGCCCTAGCCGTGGACCCTGGGGCTGGAAGTGCCTTTGGAAGGCAACAGAATGAGGGGTGTCAGCCTAGGGCATCAAAACTGACCTGTGGGACTTTCGAGGTGCCATTTATATTTATTTTTTAAAAGGCAGTTTCCTCCAGAATCTTTGCATTTCTTGCCAAATGGGTAGGCTGGGTGATTTCAGCAGCCCATCTAGAACCAGGGGCTTCCCCTACCAAGGACCTGAGCCAGAACAAAGGAAAAGCCAAGGACTGTATTTGGAGCCATAAAAGCCCCATTAGGATACTGAGAATAACTTGCAGAAAAGCATTTTATATGCATTGGACACAAATTCACAAAAGCAAGAAAGTTCATTGGTCTCCACCCTGAGGGCTAATAGCTGGGGAGGGGGCTGCGTGTGATGCCGAGGCCAGCACCCATCCTATTTGATCTTTATCTCAAATCCACTTCAAACCGCTGGGGGTCGGCGGAGTCGGAGGGTTGCCCCTTCCTGTAATTATTTGGTGTCTAATAAAGTTTTTATGACTGTCTGTGCAAATAAATGCATTTGATGTGCATTTGTTTTGGCCAGTGCCGCTTTATGTAGGAGGCGTGTGCATCTTCTGTTGGCCCCCAGAAAAGAAAAGAATGAGAGTGAAAATAAAAATAAAACCAAGATATCCAGACCAGGCAGAGGGGGTGGAGCAGGGGGCAGGTCCCAGGGCCAGCCACCAGCCCTGTCACGCAGGGGCTTGTGGGCACCGGGGATGCTGCCCATTGGGTTTCTAGCCTTTGAGTTTGCTGCCGCTCAGGACTAAGGAGCCGCTCGGGGATGGGAGGCAGGCTTGGTGAAATCCAGATTCTAGAAAGACTTTTTTGGAAACAGAACTCTGCATGCCTTTTGATTACTATCCTCTGGGTATTCTTGGTGAAGTAAAATGAATAATAAATAAGGGTATTGGGGGGGCATTGCTTGATCACTTAGGTGGCAGGGTTTGCCTATTTCTCTAGAATTAGAGCTCAGCAGAATCTGTCTGGGAGGCAGGTGGAACAGGGATGTGGCTTCCTGCTCTCTGCAGATGGGCTGCTGGGGCGGGGCAAGATGGGTGGTCCTCCTGGGTGGGGGGGAAGGCAGGGGTGCTCCGTCTGGGTGAGGAGCCACATCAGGGTTCCCAGGTGCCCTTGCTCAGCTGGTGCCCAGGACACAGCCTCCAAGAGCATCCCGTTTGGCCCATGCTGACTGTCTCTCCTCCCCAACCCACAGCCTTGATTTATTTGTTCTAAAGTTATTTAAGCCTTTTTATTGAAGTATAATACACTTATAACCAAGTGCACAAAGCATGAAACTACAAAGCAGATACACTTGTGTCCCCAGCGCCCAGATCAAGAGAATAAATATGGCCAGCTCTCCAGAGTCTCTCCTTCTGCCCTCTCCCAGGAACTACCCACTGCTCTTCCAAGGAAACCACTAGCCTGGCTTCCATCACCCTACGTGAGTTGTACCGATTTTTGAATTTTACATAAATGGAATCCTATAGTGTGTGCTCCTTACCATACTTTGATCATGAGATTTTGGATGAAAATATAAATTTTTTTTTCTCCTGAAAAATCAGAGGTCTGATCATCATGGATGATTGTTTCATTCGAGCAGGGTAGTGATAACGTTGAGCTGAATTGTGTCTTTCCCCCTCCCCCTGCCATAGGACAAGCAACGTCTTCTGTTTACACCGGGCGGGGGCGGGGGGCGGCGTTAATGTGGGAAACCCCTGATATAAGCCTACAGCCCCTTTCCCATCTTCAGTTCCTCCTCAAAAGGAATCGTTTTATGTACGTGGGGGAAGTACATCCAGAATCTTCTCCTATTCCAGTCCCCTCTGTCTGCATCTAATACTCTCTGAGGTAGAAATCCTGAGACCTCTTAACAGGTGAGGAAATCAGCACTGCAGAGAGGTGAAGTCACTTACCAGGGTCACACAGCATTTAAGTGTCAGATTCTGGATTCAAACCTGGGCTGGCCAGACTCCAAACCCCAGGCTCTTGTCACCTCCCCACACGGCTCCCCTGGGCACCCAGGCCCAGGCGTGAACAATCCCCTCCTGCCTCCTTCCAGCAGGGAGGAAGCTGGACTTTTTCCAAAGGAAACGCTGGGAAACACAAAACCCAAAACAGAAAACAGGGCAGGGATGGTTCCCAGGCCCCAGCAGCCTAACCTCGGGTGATGCAAGTCTAGTCTGGGATGGGCTGGTCTGGACTGGTGCGGCCTCCCCACATGCATCAAGGGAGGGCGGCGTCATGCCATCCGCTGAGAACCTACCACACGCCGGCAGTGCCTGTGTGTTGTTCCTGAACACTCACAATGCGCCCCACTTCACAGATGAGAAAACTGAGCTTCAGTGAGGTCAGATGTCTTGCCTTAAACCGCAGGTGTATGAGTGGCCGTACTGGGTTTTGAACGCATTCATTGTGACATCAGTGTCTTGGCTCTGACCCACTGGTCCTACTCTGCTTCGTGGCTCAGCCCTTTTGTCTGAGCCTTTCCTCTCCTGGTATGATGGAGTGTAACCAGCTACTTCCTCTTGGGTGAGCAAAGATTCTGCAGTCTGGCTGGCATGGTTTGGGGCTTAGTTTTAGGAGCCACGGGGTGGTCCTCAGGGCCTCAGTTTCTTAAACTGGAAAGAGAGGGATAATATTACTACTTCCCAGTACTATTTGGAGGTTCAGCAAGATCTGTGGGCTTTTGAATCTGGAAGAATTGGCAGTGGCCTGGCAGAGAGGGCAAGAGGGTCATTGGTGTGCAAAGGTCCGGAGGCAGGAAAGAACTTGGTCCATCGAAAGCATTTGTGGCTTGGTGAGAATAAGGACATGGCTGCAAGTCTGGGCAAGAGCCTGACCACATGACATTGTTGGTCACAATGAGGAGTGTAAACTTGAACCTGAGGGCAGTGGGGAGCCATGGGAGGGTTAAAACAGCACGGTGCCATGGTCAAGTTTGATTTCTTTTAGGAAGGAAGGTCTCTCTGGCTGTGATGAGGGGTGAGACCATAGGCAGGAGGCCGAGTGACGAGGCCTTTGGGTCTCAATATCCCTTTTGTATGGAATGAGGTTGGGCGGTCCGCAGAGCAGACCTTATCCTCTGATTTCCCATAGAGGTTGTGTTTCCAGATTCAGGGTTTCATGTTACACAGTTATTCTTTCTGGAATGTGTCCCCCGAGCAACCCCGCTGGACCCTCCATGGAAGGAGGGGCTCTCCTCAGTGCAATATGCACATTTATGCAAAAAAGTAGAGCATATCAGTCCCAGGGCTTGGCAGCATCTGATCCCCAGACAGTCCAGCAACGAACAGACAGAACAGCTCTCAGGAATTGGGACAGGCTGCAAACATCAGTAACGACACTAATAGCAGTGACGATAGTAATGCACCTTTATTGATGACTCACTGTTCCTTGCCCTTTGTGAGGCCTGCAACATCTGTGATCTCACGGAAGCCTAAAACAAGCCTGTGAGGCAGCTGGCATTGAAGCCCGTTGTGCAGATGGGGAAATCGAGGCCCAGGGTGGGGGAAATGCCTTGCTCAAGGTCCCTGAGTGGCAGAGCCAGGCCAGTAGCTACTGGCCATAGACTCCCACCGGTGGGTGTGGGCAGCCTGGGAAGGGTGGTGAGCTGGGCGTGCTGTTGAGCTGTGTTCCAGACACACAGCCCTAAAACTGTTTCCAGTGCACAGAAAAGCCAGAAAATTCCATCCGTGCGTCCTGGCTCCCACCTACGCTTTAGCCCACACAATCTGCCTGGCAGAGCTGTTCTCCCTGGAAGAGGTTTTCCAAACCCAGGAAAAGCTTCCAAGTCTAGAATCCTCCCAGTGGCCTCCAAGGCCTCCTGGCCTATGTCCACTTCTCTGGCTCCATCTCTACCTCCTTCCCTGTTACTGTCTGTGACGCACCAAGCACCCTGTCCTTGTTTTCGCTTCTCAGACAGCGCACACTCTCTCCTGCCTGCGGGGTCAGAGCAGACTGTTCCTTTTGTCTGGAAGGCTTTCTCCGCTCCCTTGGCCTTGCTTACTCCTATTCACCCTTCCTGCCTCAGTGTAGACATCCCCAGAAGCCTTCTTTTGCTGCCTGGACCAGCTTGGGTTTACCTCTTCAGTGTTTTCAGCAACATGTGTTTCTCCACGGTGAGATGGAGTAATCTGTCCCCCCCGCCATGCCCCCTGAAGTCACAGGGAGAAACCCGGGAAGGGTCAGGAAGGGGCGATGTGGAGGGCACCACTCAGTGTTAAAGCAGGGAGAGCGGGGGCGGGGGGCTGGGGGGGCCAGTGCCCTTGAGATATAACACGGCCACATTGTGCTCGGGGCTTGGGGTCTGCCTCTCCCGTGTAGACCAGCTGAGGACTCGAGGCAAGAAATGAGTTCTCAGGGCACAAAATGAGTCTGATTGTTCGTCCTGAATGATCCTCTCATTTCCTTTGTCCCCCTCACCGCCTTCCCTTCTACCCAGGAAGCACCAAGGATGGGGCTAGAGATGCTTGGACCCACAGCCCATGCTAGAGAAAAGAGGACTTGGGCCTGCTAGATTCTAGGGGAGGGTGGAGCAGCCCGGGGAAACTGAGGCAGTAGGGAGGTGGGAACGGAGAAGAGCTAAGAGGCCAAAGGGTGGTGGTGGGAATGCGAAAGGGTGAGAAAAAGGAGAGATTGGTCTCTGGGGATTCTTTTTCTTTTTTTAATTTTTTAATGTTTTTTATTTATTTTTGAGAGACAGAGAGACCGCGAACAGAGGAGGGTCAGAGAGAGAGAGAGGGAGACACAGAATCTGAAGACAGGCTCCAGGCTCTGAGCTAGCTGTCAGCACATAGCCCGACACAAGGCTCGAACCCATGAACCATGAGATCAGGACCTGAGCCAAAGCCAGACTGACTAAGTCACCCAGGCGCCCCTCTGGGGATTCTTGATGACAGCCATAAGGGCAGCTCCTGGGGGCCTTGTGATGGCCTCACAGGGTGCAAGGAGACAAGCAGGTGTGGCCAGGGGACTGGTCCCTGTCATAAGCACCCAGGGCCTGATGGTGACTGTTGGAATCCACCCTCAAGGCCTCCCTGTCTGCCACTTATGAGCAGAGGCCCTGCCGGCCAGCTTCCCATGGTAGGAGCTCATCGTGGGGCTAAGTGGGAGGTGACAGCCCCAAGGGATTGTGGCGCTAACTGGAACATGACAGCCCCAAGGGGACTCTGCGAAAGGAAAACCGTCTTCAGAGCATTGAGGTGGAGGAACAATTTAAAAAATCTGTTTCCTGGGGCACCTGGGTGGCTCAGTTGGTTAAGCCTCTGACTTCGGCTCAGGTCAGATCTCACGTTCTTGGGTTTGAGCCCTGCGTCAGGCTCTGTGCTGACAGCTAGCTCAGAGCCTGGAGCCTGCTTCCGGTTCTGTGTCTCCTTCTCTCTCTGCCCCTCCCCCTCTCATGCTCTGTCTCTCTCTGTATCAAAAATAAATAAAACATTAAAAAATTTTTTTTAAATTAAAAAAAAAATTAAAAAATCTGTTTCCTGAGGTGTCTGACTGACTCAATAGGGATAGCATGTGACTCTTGATCTCAGGGTCATGAGTTCGAGCCCACGTTGGGTGTAGAGATTACTTAAAAATAAATAAACAAAAAATAAGAAAATAAAAAACCGTTTCCAGCCATTTCTTTGAGTAGCTCATTCCTTTTAACAAGAGACCATTAAAAAACGTGCACAAACATGAGATTTTAGACACCAAATGCTCTCTGCATTTAGGAGGTGTCCCGCTGGGAAGTAGAGCAGGCTGTGTGGGAGTCTGAAGGCCTTGAGTGCCGGGTTCTAGGCTGTGGGGGAGCCCAGAGCAGTTCAGGATGGCCGGAGAGAGCTGGGGCTGTGGAGGAGAGCCTGGGAGGGCAAGCAGTGGTGGTGACGTCAGATGATTCCATACGTGCCCTGAACATGCAAGACGGGAGGGGGCCCACCCCTGTAGTTCTCTAGTGAGAAGAAATTCCCCCCAAGTGTTTTGGGCTAGTTTGAGCATATAAACTCAAGATGTTGAAACTGCTGAAGGCCTACTTAAAATATTACATTTATGAGTTGGTTATGACTGACACAATTACAATCACCATTTTTATTATACTTTTGGCTATTTATAACAGTGATCTGACAGATGGGTTAAAAAGAGATAATCAATATAAATAAATGATTTTTCTCGGAATTTCCAAGACTATTGAATTTCAAATTCTTGCATTACTTTCTTTTTCTTATTGTTTTTGTGATAAGATACATACACCATTAAATTTGCCATCTTTACTGTTTTTAAGTGTATAGTCCAGTGGCATTAAGTACAGTCACATTTGTTGAACAGCCTGGACCATCATCTGTCTCCAGACCTCTCTTCCTCTTGCAAAACTGAAATTTTGTTCCTATTAAATCACTCCCCATCCTCTCTTCTGCCTGGCGCCCGACAACCACCATTTTTACTTCTGTCTCTATGAACTTGACCACTAAGTATCTCACTAAGTTTTCAGTAGGTGGAATCGTACGGATTTGTTCCCTCGTGACTGGCTTATTTCACGTAACATAACGTCCTCAAGGTTCCCTGTGTTGCAGCATGTGTTGGAAATTCCTTATTTTTTAAGATGAAATAATATTCCATAGTACATGTATAGCACATTCTGCTTTTCTGTTCATCTGTTGATGGACACTCAAATTGCTTCCACGCTGCTACGAACATGAGTATACAAATGTCTCTTCAAACCTCTGCTTTCTGTTCTTTTGGATACATACCCAGAAGAGCGATTGCTGGTCCTACGGTAGTTCTATTTTAATTTTTTGAGGCACCGCCATTTTACATCCCCACCAGCAGGCACAAGAGTTCCAGTTTCTCCATGTCCTCTGATTGTTTTTTTAACCGAGGCATCCCAATGGGTGGAGGAGGTATCTCACTGCAGTTTTGATTTGCATTTCCCCAATGAATAGTGACGCCTTTTCATGTGTTCAGTGGCCATTTCTATGGAGAAATGTCTATTCACGTCTTTTGGCCATGGTTGGTTTTTGTGTTGAGATGTAGGGATTCTTTTTCTTTTTTTAAGATTTTTATTTATTTTTGAGAGAGAGAGAGAGAGAGAGCGTGAGCAGGGTAGGGGCTGAGAGGGAGACGGAGGATCTGAAGCTGGCTCTGTGCAGACAGCAGAGAGCCCAAAGTGGGGCTCGAACTCATGAACCATGGGATCATGACCTGAGCCAAAGTTGGATACTTAGCTGGCTGAGCCACCCCAGTGCCCTGAGTTGTAGGAACTCTCTGTGTATTCTGGATATTGAACCCCTTATCAGGTATGTGATTTGCAAATATTTTCTCTCATACAGCCTTTGCACTCTGTTGATTGTCTTCTTTGGTAAGCAGAAGTTTTAAATCTTGAAATCTGATTTATCTCTTTTTGCTTGTGTTGCCTGTACTTTGCCTGCATTTTTGAAACTGTGTCCTTTGTCTTTACTTAAAAACCACTTTTCAAGATGTCCAGCATCACTTCCCAAAGCACTTGTCCCCACTGCTGAGTTGTTTGACATGCAAAGTCATGTGCGGGGCTGCAGTTGTCCTATGCCACAAATACCGATTTGCCAAACATTACACCAGGAGGTTATACTAGTTGGTATAAATTCATTATCTGTACAGCTCCTATAATGCTTTGTAAAGTGGACTGTGAAAGGCTTGTTTGCAACAGTATCCAGCCCCTGCGTGTGTAAGGCCACACCCACAGGAGAAATTCTAAAGCTACACAAAATTACTTTATCTCTTCTAGCTCATTGGTTGGGTTACTGTAATTAACATCCAAAATGAGCATGGATCGAGGACATTTTTAGGATTATGCATCTTTCCCAAACAGAATTATATTGGTCAGAATGAAATAATTGAGAAGGAGCCCCCAAATGGGTGCCTGGGTGCCTCAGTTAGTTGTCAGACTTTGACTCAGGTCATGAAAACATGGTTCATGAGTTTGAGCCCCACGTAGGGCTCTGTGCTGACAGCTCAGAGCCTGGAGCCTGCTTTGGATTCAGTGTCTCCTTCTCTCTCTGCCCCTCCTCAACTCATGCTCTGTTTTTCTCTCTCCCTCTAAAATAATAAAAATTAAAAAAAAAGGAAAGTACCACATAATACAAGATAGTCTGTAAAGAAGCAAATATAAGGAATAACTTTGGAGGAAAGGCCCCACTTTATATTCTGGCTACATAATAATGAATATAAAATAGTAATAACAACAGCAGCAGTGATAATGCTGTGTGTGGGTACCACTCCAGCCTGGCACTGAGCTCAGGGCTTCACACACATATACCCTGAAGCCATGCAACAGCCTTATGAGGAAGGTACTCATATTGTGTTCAGTCTACAGATGGGGAAACTGAGGCTCGGACAGATGAAGGCACATGCTGGGAGAGCTGGGGTTTGAACTGATGTCTTTCAGAGCTCAGACTCTTCATCATTACATGACCCTGCTTTTATCCACCAGGCTCATACCTGGCTGTGAGCACCCGGTGCTGCACACGACCCGGAAAGGAGCCCGTCCTGAAGGGCTGGGTGTGTAAGGTTCCTACTTCACTCATGCAAAGTTGGCTGCGGTGCTGGGGCCCAAACCCAGCTTGGTGCCCTTGACCCAGCGGTGGGTGGTTATTCCCAGGATGCAGGCTGATATGGGAGAGGGCATTGCCCACAGCCCCTCCTCACCTCTGCTCCAGTTTGAACCAACTCACCACCAGACACGTAGAAGGCAGAGGAGTATTGGAAAGAAAGTACCCACTCAGGCTACAGTTTGGGTGACCACGTAAAAATATCAGAGGCACAAGAGGTCCTGCCTCTGCCTTGGTTAGGAGGGGCTTTTTATTTTTGGTATGGTTTTTTATTCTGGAAAATTTCAAACATATATATAAAAATTGAGAGAATAATGTGCCAATGGATTGTTTGTCAAATCTTCGACTCTATAATATTTCATTCATAACTATTTTGGCATATCTTTCCAAATGATAAGGATATCTTAAAGAAAGATCATAGTTATAATGCCATGATCACACCTGGAGAAATTGTTACCATTTCACATAGATTGTCAATGTTTACATTTCCCTGATCGTCTCATAAATGTTTTTATACCTTATAAGAAAGACCATACATGTCTCTTAAGTCTCTTTTTTTAAATGTTTATTTATTTTATTTTATTTTATTTTATTTTATTTTTTTGAGAGAGAGAGACAGCATGAGCAGGGGAGGGTCAGAGAGAGAGGGAGGCACAGACTCTGAAGACAGGCTCCAGGCTCTGAGCTGTCAGCACAGAGCCTGATGCGGGGCTCAAACCCACATACCGTGAGATCATGACCTGAGCCAAAGCCAGACGCTTAACCAACGGAGCCACCCAGGTGCCCCTCTTAAGTCTCTTTTAATCTATAGTCTCTCTCTCTCTTCTCTCTCTCTCTCTCTCCCTCCCCGACTCTCTCTCCCTCTCCTCTTTCTGTTCACCCCCAATGTGGGTTGTGCTGCTTCTAATCCTGGGCAGTTCTCTCAGATGCTCGTCTGTCCTCTGTATTCCCTGTGACTAGATCCAGAGGCCTGATCTGATTCAGGTTCAATTGTTGACCATAATACTTCACAGAAGATGTTGTGTCCTTCGTCAGGAGGCCCATGGTGTCTGTGATCTCTCTTTTTGTGATGTTAGCGGTTGTTGACAGGCTGTGCCTAGAGTCACTATTTCATTAGAGATGGCAAAACGATGGTCTTCTATCTTCCTTCTTCATTTATTCGTTGGAATGCTTGTAAAAGGGGACTTCTCACTACCCTTTTGTTACCCTGAGGCACATGACTCCTGAATATCACTCACTATGTATAGCGGAGGGGTACAAAGACTTGATTCTGTAATAGTTTTCAAGTAATGATTTTGTTTTACAACATCCTTGGTGTTATTTTCTCATTAAGCTTTTAAAAGTATTATCATGGACGAAGGGATTCAACGTAATTTGCTCTGTTTCCATCCTTTGCAATTATTCTTCTTATCAATGCTCGAATGATCTCATGTGGCCAGAGAGTCACTTGGGTTGGCCCTGAGGACTTTTGACCCCAGAACACCTTTTTTTCTTTTTTTTTTTTTAATTTTAAATGTTTTATTATTTTTTTTTTTTTGAGAGAGACAGAGTCAGTATAAGCAGGGAGGGTCAGAGAGAGAGAGAGAGAGAGAGGGAGACACAGAATTTGAAGAAGGCCCTAGGCTCTGAGCTAGCTGTCAGCACAGAGCCCGACATGGGGCTCGAACCTGCAAACTGTGAGATCATGACCTGAGCCAAAGTCGGACGCTTAACCAACTGAGCGCCCAGGTACTCCTCTTTTTTCTTTTTTAAGTAGGCTCCACATCCAGCATGGGGCCCAACTGAGGGCTTGAACCCATGACCCTGAGATCAAGACTTGAGCCGAGATCAAGAGTCAGGCACTTAACTGACTGAGCCACCTAGGTGCCTGGACCCCAGAAGACTTTGATAACTTCCTTGCTTTTTGGAATAGCAAGATGCCTCAGACTCATCTTGTGTATTTTCTACCTGGACCAGCTATTTCTCCAAGGAATCCTAGCTCCTTTGAATGGGGGATGGTATTTAGAGACCATAGTTGAGGTTTAAGTGATGCTCATTGCAATTGGATTGGCCATTATTTATGGACACTTTTAGTGGACAGAGATAGAAAATACATTTGTTAAAAATTAAAAAAAAATTTTACATTTATTTATTTTTGAGAGACACAGAGACAGAGCATGAACAGGGGAGGGGCAGAGAGAGAAGGAGGCACAGAATCTGAAGCAGGCTCTAGGCTCTAAGCTAGCAGTTAGCACAGAGCCTCATGCGGGGCTCCAACCCACGAATCATGAGATCGTGACCTGAGCCAAAGTCGGATGCTCAACGGACTGAGCCACCCAGGTGCCCAGAAAACACATTTTTTAAAAGATAGAATACACTGTGAGTCATAATTGTCAAAACCATGAACACAACCAAGATGCCCTTCAGTAAGTGGACAGATAAACTGTGATCCATCTATCCAGTGGAATCAGTGCTAAAAAGAAATGAACTGTCAAGCCTTAAAAAGACATTGAGAAACCTTAAATGCATATTGCTAGGTGAAAGAAGCCAATCTGAAAAGGCCAGGTACTATATGACTCCAGCTCTAGGACATCCTGGAAAAGGCAGAGCTATGAAGATGGTAAGAAGATGGCTGCGAGGAGTTGGGGGGATGAGGAAGGAGGAAGAGATGAACAGGCAGAGCACAGAGGATTTTTTAGGGCAACGAAACTATTCTGTACCACGCCACGGGGGTGGATACGTTACACATTTGTCCAGACCCACAGAAGGCAAAGCACGGAGAGTGAAACCTGATGTGAAGTGTGGACATTAGTTAATAATAATGCACCAATATTGGCTCATCAATTGTAACAAACATACCTCACTATACAAGATGGTAACAAAAGGGGAAACTGGAGGAGAGAGGGAGTTGAAGGGGGGCAGGGGGGCTCTCTGTACTTTCTTTAAACCTAAAACTGCTCAAAAATATATTGCTTTGTTAAAATGCCGTGCATTCATTATGGTATTTCTTTTTTGAATGTTTATTTGTTTTAGAGAGAGAGGGAGAGAGAGAGAGAGAAAGCAAGCAGGGGGTGGGCAGAGAGCAAGGGGAACAGAGGATCTGAAGCAGGCTCTGTGCTGACAGCAGCGACCCCAGTGTGGGGCCCAAACTCATGAATCATGAGATCATGACCTGAGCCGAAGTTAGATGCTTAACCAACTGAGCCACTCAGGCACCCCCATATTGATACTTCTAATTTAAATTCAGGGCTACAGTGTTTCTATTCAGCCTCATCCATTTTGTATCCTTTCTCCCAGCCTGGGTGTCCTTTTCTCCAGTTCCCAGTAAAAGATAAACTCACTGGCAGAGTCCCACCTCTGAGTAACATTCTCAGATAGAAACACCAATACCACCAACAATATAATTATTGATATTTTTTCTTTTGCAGTTTATTTTTGCTTTGCCTTTAGGGAATGTCTAATTAGGGGTGGACAGTCAAAATTGCTGTGCTTTAGTCATGGAGTAATTCCTCTGCGTGTGGTTATCACAATTTACCGTAAGTTAGCTTTTCGTTTGTTTGTTTTGCTTTTGATATTTGGAATTTCTTCTTCAAGCAGCTGACATTACGACAGCACACGAGAGCGTGAGCAGCAGAGGGGCAGAGAGAGAGAGGGAGAGAGAGAGAATCTCAAGCAGGCTCTACACTGTCAGCATGGAGCCCAGAGTGGGGTTCGAACTCAAGAACTGCGAGATCATGACTGGAGACAAAATCAAGAGTTGGACGCTTAACGGACTGAGCCACCAGGTGCCCCTGCCATTGTTTTATGATCATGTGAAATATTTGCCTGCTTTCTAAGTCAGATCTACAAAACAGGTACTATTATGAAAAGCTTTGCTTCTATCTGCCTCTCTACGCTGTTTTTTCCTCTACCTTTAGGTAACTTTTGTTGCTTCAGCTTCTTGGTTTTTCTTTTCATTTTAAAATTTAATGCCTCTTCTTTGCCTAGATAAGCAGCAGTATAGTACAGTATACAGTCTTCTCCAAATTTTAAACCAAATTTCTTTCTAGTCAAGCTCCAGATACTTGCAGAGGAAGGCCTGGACCCAGACTTTACACACCACCATAGTCTACCCAGTTTGAAATAAACTATTTCTGTTCTCTGTTGAGAGCCTAGTACTACTTCTAGGCATTGTATAGAAGACTTTTCACATGCGAATCGAGCCTTCACACAACCCCATGAGGTAGGTATTATCCTCCTATTTTGCAGAAGCAGGAACTCTGTGAGCTGGGACCTGAACTCGCATCTCCCTGGACTCCACGCATTTGTTCACAAGTATTTCTGGAGTACCTAACTCTGTTTTGGATCCCAATCAAGGGACTGGGGTGCAGAGTGACCCACAGTTATGGTCTAGACTGCCTGTCTGCGCGTCTGCGGGTTCATCCGCCGCACTGGGCGATCTGTATCTGATTCGCTCTGAGCACGAGCCCAGAACAGCAGAAACCCAAGGCTGTTTGTTGAATGAGTGAATAAATGAAGAAAGTTAAAAGAAAAGCAAAGCTGAGGTTGTTATGGAAGTCTATAACTCTTATATTCAGAAACCTTTGTAATAAATTCAGTAATTTCTAAATTATGGATACAATCTACTTCATTATAGAAAATCTGGAACATATAAAAAACACAAATTGGAAAATAAAAATAATCCATGGATTATTTAGAGCCCAGAGTTAGCCTTTTTATTCCTTTGGTCTTTTTTTATGTATGGCTATCTTTTTTTAAAGAAAGAACATTTAGATCTATCTATCTATCTATCTATCTATCTATCTATCTATCTATATGCCATGTATATATATATATATGTTTATATATATCTATATGTCTGTAGCTTGTATTTAAAAACCTCACTAACAATGTGTTACGAATCTTCTCTTTCTTTTTTTTTAATGTTTATTTTTGGGAGAGAGGGAAAGACCGTGTGAGCAGAGGAAGGGCAGAGAGAGAAGGAGACACAGAATCTGAAGCAGCCTCCAGGCTCTGAGCTGTGAGCACAGAGCCTGATGTGGGGCTCAAACTCACGAACTGCGAGATCATGATCTGAGCTGAAGTCAGCCACTTAATCAACTGAGCCACCCAGGTGCCCTGTCATGAACCTTCTCCTAATTGAACATCCTTTTAAACTAAATTGTCTACTTAAGAGGTTGGATTTATTTTCACTGGTGATGACTTCCTTTACCATATAAAATAATTATAAACTCAAGATTAAGGCTGAAAGCACCACAAAAAGAATCTTTAGCAGGTTTCTAGGCTGTATGCAGTGCCTCAGCCCCACCCGCACAAGCCTTCCCTGACAAATGTCCAGGGAGACAACACAAAGATGTCGACCGGAAGCATTAGCCTTACCTGGCTCCTTTAGTACTCAGAGTTAAATTAGCATTTGCATTTTACAGTTCTGATCTCTGCAGGTACCACTAAAATTCTCTCTTGGCTGCAGAGGAACCGTGATAGGCCTCAGAACATGTGATTAAGGGTTGGCTCTGGAGTCCGACTCAACCCAAGGCTGGCGTCACCTGAGAGGCTGGGTGACCTGGACAAGGAACTTCCCCTCTCTGTGCTTGAGTTCCCTCATCTGTAACACAGGTCGGCAACTGTTCCCACCTCCACAGGCGGTCATGAAGAGCCAAGAGCACATGCCTGTCACATGATAAGTCACCAATAAATACCAGATACTATTATTATAACTTGTGTGTTTGATGCATCTTCTCTTTTTTTCTGAACTGGCACTCCCCATTCCCTGGGGTCAGGGCCGCCCTTGGCAACTTGCCCTGATGGAAAGACGTGAAGCAACTGGAGGGTCACCATCTTGGAAGGAAGCGTTGGGGCAAGCATTTCAGGCAGGCTGTGACCCCGCCTGCACCTTTTACCAGCACCACTGACGGGGAGTTATGATTTGATTTTGTTTCTGAATTAATCAAAAGAATAGATGAGCAAAAACACGTAATAAATAAGTTTAGGGTCTTTCATATTAGTGAGGTTCTAAATCATCCTGCCTCTCCCCTCCCCTTACTCACTATCATAGGACTCTGAACAAACGATTTCCCATCAATGAACTCTAGTTTCCTCATCAGTAGGTTGGAGATGATAATTGCGGTGGATGGCTGCCGGTTTATTTGTTTGTTTGTTTACCTCCAGACAGCATCCGTGACCTTGCTTTTGCTTTAGGGGAGCCAATTCTTGCCTACTCTGAACCACAATTGCACTCCCGGGCTCCATGCTTCCGGTCCTGTGACCCGGGCTTAAGCCAATCAGTGCCTCTATCACCTGAGCAGAGATTGGTTGCTGGATAGTCATGTGACCCAAGCCAGTCCAATGGGGGTGCCCCATCGGGCTTTTGCGAACCGCCTCCTTCCCATAGCTTTGCGGCTGTGAGGGTGGCCGGGTTCCTGCTGCAAAGGTTATTTGCCCCTCAATGAGAAAGTGCTCCGGAGGAGTAGAGCCAAGAGAAACCAGTTGTGGTGAACAACTTTTGAGCCCTTTGTGATGCCAGTCGTGATTTTCCAGTGACACAAGGTAATGAATCCTCTTTCTTTGCTTGAATCAGCTGGAGTTGGGTATTGGGTCGCTTTTGATGGAAAGAATTCTGCCTACAAAGCAATACTATTCACCGTCCAGGATTGTCGTGAAGTTTAGGTAAGGAAATGTATAGAAAGCCCTCCATACGGTGCTTGGCACAGAGTATGTGCTTAATAAATGATAGTTGTTTATACTGTTGTTATAATTTTCACTACTGAAAATCAAGAAAATGCAGACAAGACAAAAAGGAAAATCGGGGGAAACATACCCACTATTCTTTATTTCACCCCTTAGGTATAATCAGGTAAATATTTGAGACACTTTTCATCTAGACATTTTACTATATGTATGTATTCATAAAATCCAAAATGAGATGATCCTTTAATACCGTATTGTACCTTATTTCACTTGGACACACAGCACACGCATCATGGAGATACATCTGCATAGCGTTGTCATTTGTAGTGGCTGTGTAGCATTTTATGGTTTTGCTGAGTACTCAGATTATCTCGAAGTTATTTTTGTGTAAATGGTGTTGTGACGGCATTCTCCATTATCTGTCAATCAATTGATCTGTATCTCTGTGCATTTCATAAGTTTGTAATGATCGGTGTCTAAGACCAGAGTTGCTGAGTCAGTTTTCCAGATCGAGAAACTTAAAACATTTGTAAATTTTATTGAAATGCTTGTTTTGAATAAGTCACATATCTTACTTAGTCTTTTTAGGCTGCTATAATGGAATACTAGAGACCGAGTGGAATGGAAGTGTATCTCTTATAGTTCTGGAGGCTGAAAAGTCCAAGATCAAGGCACCAGCAGATTTCATATCTGGTGAGGACTTGCTCATAAACACCTGTGTCCTCATAAGGTGAAAGCGTAGGAAGTTCTCTAGGGTCTGTTTTGTGAGGACACTAATCCATAGGCCCCCCCCCCCAATACCATCACATTGGGGGTTAGCCTTCAACATATGAATATTGGGAGGAGCATATTCAGTCCATAGCAATCCATTATCAAACACCTGTAAAGTTTTTTTTTAGTGTTTATTTATTTTTGAGAGAGACAGACAGAGCATAAGCTGGGGAGGGGTAGAGAGAGGGAGAGGTCACAGAGCCTGATGTCCGGCTCGAACTCGAACTCATGAACCATGAGAGAATGACCTGAGCTGAAGTCAGACACTTAACTGACTGAGCCACACCCAGGCGCCCCTCCTTGACAACAGGGAAGCACAGTTCTGTGGCTCCAAATTCTGCTCTGCATCAGACACTTTACAGTTCTGATGTCATGAATTATCATAATCTCTGCCCCACCCCCTCAAGGGGAGGGACCCTGATCTCCGTAACTGACTTCATCGGCCTATGATGACAATAAGCTGGCTCCTTCTAGCTCTGAGACCAGCCTCTTTACTCAGGAGACCTGGCGCCTTGCAGGCCCCATTTTTGTAGGTATTTCAGGGAGATCCCAAGAGGTGTGTAACATGCACCCACAGGTATGTCCTGGTTGTCATTTTATTTCAAAAGGAAAAAGTAGAATTGGATTTGCACATGACCTGATCATTTAAGCAGAAAATCCAATGCAATCTACAAAAAAGCCGCTAAAATTAATAGGCGAGTTCAGTAAGTTTTCAAGATATAAGATCAAAAGACTAAAATCAGTTTATTTCTACAAACTAGCAATGAACAATCACAAATTAAGTTCTTGAGGGGCCCTGGGTGGGTCGGTCACTTAACCAACTTGGTTTCTGCTCGGGTCATGATCTCACGGTCTGTGAGTTCCAGCGCCACATGGGGCTCTGTGCTGACAGTGTGGAGCCTGCTTGACATTCTCTCCCTCTCTCTCTTCTCCTCCCCTGTTCACTCTCTCTGTCTCTCTCTCTAAAATAAATAAACTTAAAAAAAATAAAATAAATTAAGTTTTTGAAACAGCGCTATCAAGCTGTAATTCACAGAAATCCTGGCGATCATTTGACAATGCCTGCATCCTCCCTCACCTCCTGTGCCGCTGTCCTGCTGAACAAAGTTCACCACCATGGCCCTTGGCCGTGGCAGAGCGCCATCGTGGCCCACTGTCCATACAGAGATGTACCTACCGGTGGGCGTCCTGTGCTCTGATGATCCTGGAGGGGAAAGAGAGGTCCTTCTCTGGCTTTTGCTTGTTTAGGGGACCCACCGTGGGGCTGCTGGGGTGCTCGAAAGGCTAGAGTCTAGCAGAGCCCGGCTGTCTTCCACACGGTCCCTGTCCACCTCAGGGAGCAGTCACACTGCACACTCCAGAGTGCTGGGTCCACACCCCTGTGAAGACTGCCACCCTGCCATCCACAGCAGCCCCATCCTGCCCTCGCTCGGCTCGCCTCTGCCTCTCAAGCCCTGGGCTGTGTATGGCTGTCTTTCTCCCTCAGGGACCCTCGGGCATCACCGCTCCTCCCCGACCCCTTGCTCCCGCAGCCCAGTCCCCTTGTTCCCCTCAGGCTGTCACATGTTTGTACAGACCACGGGTGTGCCTTGCCTCCACCCCAGGGTGCCGCCTGGGCCTCAGTGGGCACAAATAGCTGCTGAAGGGAAGCTGACCTTGGATGTGGCTACCCCGCAGCCCCAGGCAGGTGGTCCATTCTTGACGCAGATGCAGAGCTAGGGGCTCAGGGTCTCACGCAAGTGATGATGGAACCGGAAGTCGTGCTGTTTCTCCCCGACGCCAAGTTTGGTGCTGGGTCTGCTGTGTCTTCCAGGGCCAGCCTTTTCCCATCAGTTCCTGAAGCCCAGGGTCTGAGAGGCTCTGAACTGGGAGGCTGAGGGGTGAAGGGGTGCTCGGTGGGTGAGTGCTTGGTGCTCTGCAAGGTGGGGAATGGGCAGCTTCTCCCATCCTTGTGCCTGGATTCCACACCCTCGCCCCAGGGCCGGCAAGGGGAATCCTCTCTCTCTTAAATCCTATGACCAGACCCAGCATTCTGTCCCGGTGCTCCTGAATTTGGAGGCCCTTCACCTGCCTCAGCCCTGGGTGGTGTTGGGATGGGGTTGGGTGGGAGGGAGACTGGGTTTGGACTGGCAGCTGGGATCCCTGGGCTGCAGGTCTGGTCCCCTCCTCCCCACCCCCCACCCCCCCATTCCCAGCTGGCTCCAGAAGGGAAGCGGGGGTGGGGGCAACTTCACAGGGAAACTTTTGTTCTTGCCCAGAACAGACACAGGCTGGGGACCTAGCTTCCCCTTGGCTGCCACGGAGACTGGGGCCACTTGAGTTCATGTTTATTTTCACAGCGTGGAATCCATGGAGATAATCGGCCCCGCCAGGGAAGCCCTGGTTGAGGGCTCGGGCCTCTGTGGAGTGCCTACTGTGTGCTGGGCCCAGGGGCACGGGCCACTGAAATCCACAAGGCAGCCCCAGGGATTAGGCCCTGACCCACACATGACAGAGGAGGAGGCAGCCAAGGTATAGAGAGGGAAGCTGCTCAGCCAAGGTCACACAGCAGGTTAGCAGAGAACTGGAAGGGGAGGCCGCTGCTCTCCTGGGCTCTTTCTCCCTTGTGCCTGTGTACCTTGTGCCATCTCCCTGGGGCTTCCTGGAGGAAGTACTGCCTAGGGCTCGACACTGGCCTGGGAAACAGGGTGGATCAGAGTGTGGGGGGGGTGTCTCTTCTGAGAGCCTCCCATCTAAGCTGAGGCCTGGGGCAAGCCACATTCTGTGAGCCTCAGTGTTCCCCTCTATATAATGGGGCTAATAACGGTATTGTCTCATTAGAGGGCCCGGCTATTGTTGAGGAGTAAAACCTCACTAACAGCCATTCTTAATGTTATTATTATGACTTGTCTGCCATATCACCCAGTTCTAAACCCTTGGGCTCACCGGGGGCCCCACGAGTCTCCTGTAAGCCCTGTTCGTGCCTCTCCCAAATGCAAGCCTTTCTCCTTCCCAGGCCGTAGGGGATGTGAGAGGAGGGCTGACTCGTGTCTTCCCCGAAGAGCAGACCAGATTTCACATGGACTTGCCCCCAGCCCCTCCCCGGTTGGGCAGCACCCCTCACCCCGCTTCATCCTTCTCATGGGGCCACTGGCCACCACAAGGCCACCAGCCCCCCCCTGCCAGCCCGGGTCCAGGCCGTCCCCCAAATCCTCCCTGCACGTTATTTATTTATTTTTCTGTATTTACTTTTCCTGTTAGTTTATTTCATTTCTGAAATGCATCTTGAAGCCACAATGAGGTCCAATCCACCAGGCCAGTTATGAGTCCGCCACTAAGGCTGGTGTCGACGCCCGAGAACCTGAGGAAACGGCCGAATCAAAAACCAAACATGGAACCAATAAAATCTTTAACCTGACACTACAAACTTCCCACAGACTTCAGAGAAATACCTCCAGAAGTGCATGACCTTTTAGTTTCTCCCCAAGGCTACCTCCTCCTCCAGCGGGGTCTTTCTAAAATACAGATTTGACCTTGTCACTTCCCGGCTTTAAAACCCTTCGATAGCTCCTCATTATTTATTATTCTTATTCGCTAACATTTATCGCGGTCCTCTGCTCGCCCGGGTCCTGTGCCGAATGCCTTTCGTGCATTCGTTCCCGTGGGGCAGGGACGGTTGCTGTCCTGGTCTCAGGGATGGGGGAACAGCCACGTGGGGGGACTGCAGGGTCACACAGCTGGTGAGTGGTGGGGCTGGGATGCAAACCCAGGTCAGTCTGAGCCCGGAGCCTCCGTCTCCCCACCTCTCCGTTGCACCGGAGGATGCACCGCGGGATTCCTCCGCCTGCCCTTGAAGAGCCCCCTAGCCTGGCGCTGACATCCACCCCTCCATCTCTTGCCACTTCTGTCCCTGTCTCCAGGCAGAGGCCCCAGCACCCCCACGGGCCATGGGCGCCAGACCTCCACCTGGCGTTCTTTGCAGGGACCTCCTTGCCTCCAGGAGTCCAGCTCCTGGGATTTGAACTTCTGAATGGATAGCAGTTCTTCGGTGTCCTGTTTTGAAATAAAAATCCTCCCTGACCTTGAGCCTTTTGCTAGCTACCATCTTCGATCTCTTTCCATTTCCTGCCACGCTTTTAAAAGACCAGTGTGTGTATTAAAAAAAAGATTGCGGGGGGAGGGGGGGAGACGCCTGGGTGGCCCATTTGGTTAAGCGTCTGACTCTTGGTCTCGGCTCAGGTCTGACTCTTGACTCTTGGTCTCATAGTTTGTGGGTTCGAGCCCAACATCAGGCTCTGTGCTGAGGGCCTGCTTGGGATTCTGTCTCCCCCCACCTCGCCCTCTCTGCTGGTCCCTTGCTTGCTTTCTACTGCTCTCTCTCTCTCTCAAAATAAGTACATATTTAAAAAAAAACTACCAGGGTATGGCCCCCACCCTGGCCTACCTCCTCACACCTACCCACCTCTCAGCTCTTGGTGCTCTGACACTTGTCCCCATGCCTCCCCTGCAGTGACTTGTGGCCTCCATGTTGTCTGGTTCATTTCCCAGGTCTTCCCCTCACATCCTTAGCACATCTCTTCTCTGGGTCACCACCTTCTGGCTGCTCCTTCTCTATCTATTTCTTGGCATCTCTTCCTTTGCTCCAAGTCCTAAATATTGCCTTGTCCTAGTGTCCCAAACCAGGCCTACCACATTCCCTGCACTGCTCCATCCTCCCTGGGAAATGTCAGCCCCTGTGACCTTGGGGAGATGTCCAAGCCTCCACCCCAGCTCTGGCTTCTCTCCAGAAAGGCATAGCCAACTGCCTGCTGGTGTCCTGGTGAGGACATTTGCCCCACCGACTGAGCACGTCCCCACTGGAGCTGCTTGTGAGCCCCCCTCTCGGCCTGCCCCCTCACCAGGAGGTGAAATTGGAGCATCTCAGAGACTTCTTCCTCTCCTCCTTCATTCTCTACTCCTCTGGCTCCACACTGGGCCCCCAGCCCTGTTGCTTTTAGCTTATGTACATCCTGGGTGGCCCCTTGACCTCAGCCTCCCACCACCACTGCCCTAGATCAGGCCGCCATGTTGTCTTGCCTAAGTCCAGCCTTCCCCTCGTCTCCCCACTGCACACAGGGTGATCTTTCCCAAATGCAAATGTGATCTGGTCACGTCCCATCAGTGGCTTCCTGTTGCTCTCACAGTAAAACTCACTTCAATAAAACCCATCAGGATGTGGCCAGTGAGACCTTCTCCATCTCACTTTCTCACTGGGGAATCTTGAATCTGTTCACCCCCGTCTCTTGCCAGTCTCCCACACTCGATGGCCACATGAACTATGTGTGGACGCCCTCATCTGAGGCTTTCCGACCTCCATGCCCATGTAGAGCTGCTCCTTCTGTCTTAAGCACCCTTCCTCTCTGGTCTTCCGGGCAGATTCCTATTCATATCCAAGCCTTTGCTCAAGCGCCTCTTCCCTCTGACCCCCCTGGATGATGCAGGTACCTCCTCAATCCGTTCTGCAGGAGCCTGCACAGGCACCAGTGAGAGTATTGATTATACCATAATCGTCTCATTGTATCTGTTTATCTCCCCCGACACCATGCTTCTGCTAGGATTGGGAGTTACTTGAGGCCTCGATTGAGGGAGGATTTAACTCTGGCTTGGAGAAGGAGCTCAACAGTATTTGTTGGGTTGCCTTCAAAGGAAAGAAAACTGGAAGCGGAAGTTTGGAGGACCACCCGAGTGGAGCTGGGAGGGCCAAAACTCAGGGTCTCCACGCCAGAACCAAACTCAGGGGTCTCTTGAGGGGTGTAATCTAACGTCCCCCTTCCCATCGCAGGGTGTGGAGAGTCCCACAGAGTCTTGGACTGGACCTGGGGCTCCAGCTTCCTGGATGAGTTCAGGAGCCATTCAGCCGCCTGGAGCGACGCAGTCTGTTCCCAGCTTTATGACCTTGGGCAAGTCCCTTCACCTTTCCAAACCTGTTTCTCCGTTTGTAGCTGGAGGATAGTGATCGCCACAGGACCGCTCGGATTCTAGTAAGGTAGCTAGACTGGGGCCGACACCTCGTGGGTGCTCAGATGTTCTTTCACATAGTCATGCAGTCTGGGGGTCCCCCCCGCCTCCCCCAGAACACCTGGCCTGACAGAGGTTAATCATCAGTAATGGCGGTCACTTATTTACTGCCTGGGCCAGTGACTATGCTCAGGGCCCTTCCTGAATTATCCCATAGCGTCCTCTCCATTTGCCAATGAGGAAACTCAGGTTCAGAGAGGTCAGGCTGTTTGCCCAAGGTCACACAGGCAGTCACGGATGCTGGGATTTGAAAGCTGGCCAAGCCTTCACAGCTGGTCTGGTGTGGCTTCCAGGCCAGGCTCGCCCAGACGGCTCCTGGTCCTGGCGAGGTTCAGCTTTCCTCCGAGTTCCTCCAGCCAGGCGGCCTTTGCCCGTTCCCCCTCCCCACCTTCCCTCTGCCCACTGCTAGATCTGTTTAAACTAGCTGAGCAGGGTGAGGTGGGGAGGCCGCGGAGAAGGTACGGAGATGTTTGTTTTCCTTGGGGGTTTATATCAACATTGGTCTTGACATTTCGCCTGTTATTATGTGTGGTTCTTTAGAGGGTGAAATAATATTTTCTTTTGCTTGAGAAAAGGACAAAGTTCAGACAGAGCTCTTGGCCCCAAATGGATTTTCCTCCTTCTCTGCTTTCCATGTGCCACAGCTCCTCGGAGTCCTCGGAGCCATCTCTGGGGCGAGGCACCCTCCCGGGGCTGTGGCTGTCCCCGGCTCGCTGCGGATGCACGGGGGTGTCCTAGGTCTGCTCCATGCTGCACACTTGTCCAGGGATGCCGTTTGGGGGTCACACCTGCTGTGTTCTCTACACACACACGCGCGTGGTAGAGGCTTCTGCGTGCTGTGGCTGCCCTGTGGGCCGTGTCCTTCCACATTAGTTGGCCTGTCTTCAGATGCACCGTGTGGCCCGGGACTCACCCTGGGGACGGTGCACACAGGGAGTGCTGACCGTGCACGCAGCATACCGTAGGTGAATCCCAGAGGCTCAAGGGGGCCTCCTTGGACCTGGCAGATGGTGGGTGTTCACTGTGCCTGGAGACACGGACATTCTCCCCACTGCCTGGAGAAAACCTCTGAGCTCTAGACACGTGGTGGGTTATTGGAGCTGTGCACAGCTGAAGGGCAGGTGCGTGCAGGCCCTGGCGGGGTCCCGGAGACCTCGTGCTTCTCAGCGCGCCCTAGACAGATGGCTGCAGTGATGGGCACAGCCACAGTAGGGCTGCTGCCCTGCACTGGCTTGCCGCGGCCGCTGTGAGATAGCACCACGAAGGAGGTGGCTTCAAATAACAGAAATTTGTCCTGTCACAGTTTTTGGAGACCAGAGGTCTGAAGTCAAGGTGTTGTCAAGATTGGTTCCTTCTTCTTCTTCTTCTTCTTTTTTTTTTTGTTTAAGTTTTATTTTCAAGTAATCTCTGCATCCAATATGGGGCTCGAACTCACGACCCCAAGATCGAGAGTTGTGTGTTCCTTGGACAGAGCCAGCCAGGCATCCCCGGGATTGGCTCCTTCGGAGGTGCCCAGGGATCTGTTTCATGACTCCCTCCCTGGAGTTGCCTGTGATTCTCAGCGTTCCTGGGCTACATCATTCTGATCGCTGCCCGCGTCTGCACACGGCCTTCTCCTTCCGTGTGTCTCTTCTGGGTCTTTGTCCCTCTCTTCTCTTACAAAGACACCAGTCATTGGTTTCAGTGTGTCCTCAGCTTAACTAATCACATCTGCAAAGACCAAATCTGCAATTTCCAAGTAAAGTCACAGGCTGATTCCTATTGGATGTGAGTTCCGGGGTTCTGTTCAACCCGCTATGGCCCCGTTCCATGAACTCTCTTTGTGAAGAAGAGAGTTGGTTTTTTATGTGACTTTTTTAATAGTTTATTTATTTTTGAGACAGAGAGAGACAGAGCACGAGTGGGAGAGGGGCAGAGAGAGAGAGAGAGAGAGACACGGAATCTGAAACGGCTCCAGGCTTTGAGCTGTCAGCATAGAACACGAACTGCGGGATCATGACCTGAGCTGAAGTCGGACGCTTAACTGACTGAGCCACCCAGATGCCTTGAAGAGAGTTGGTTTTTAAAAAAATTTTTTTAATGTTTATTTTTGAGAGGGGGAGGGGCAGTGAGACAGGGAGACACAGAATCGGAAGCAGGCTCCAGGATCTTCGCTGTCAGCACAGAGCCCGATGTGAGGCTCGAACCCACAGACCATGGGATCATGACCTGAGCCGAAGTCGGATGCTTAACTGACTGTGAAGAACAGAGTTAAACCCTTTTTGTACATGACCTCCTTTAGTCCTCTGGAAATCTAAAGAGGTGAGGGTCGTCTCTCCATTTTGTAGTTGAGACCACTGAGGCTCAGAGGGGGAGCATCACTTGTCCTGGGATACACAGCCTCCCTAAGGGGGTTCTGGACCTCAAACCCAGGACGGCCGGGGCCTGCCGCCACACTGCCCTGTACAGCAGGGGGCTGAGGACACATCCCATACCCACTCCACAGCCGCTAACTCAGGCTTCGCTACCGTGGCTTCACTGGCATTTGGGACACATTAGTTCCTTATTGTGAGGAACTGTCCTATGCGTCGGAGAATGAACCATCCCTGGCTTCTACCCATTAGATGCCCATAGAACCTCCCTCTAGCTGTGGCTACCAGAAATGCCTCCAGACATTGCCACATGTGCCCCGGGGGTGGTGGCATTGCCCTCAGTAGAGAACCACTGCTCTGGATTTACTCCTCTGGGGACAGATGTAGTCTGTCCGAGGGGACCAGGGTCTGCCTCTTAGGCGTGACAATGAAAGTTCAGGGTCATAAGCGGAGAGAACCATGAAGATGGTGGTGATGACCGAGCATGTGACAGGCGCCCCTGCGTGTGGCATCTTTTTGGTTCCCCAGCCCCAGCCCGAGGAGCAAGCTGCCAGGCCAGCGGATGAGATCACAGAAGTTCAGCACCCGAGGCGCCCGAGAAGCTTACCTTTGCCACTTTGCCACAGAAACTCCGTGTCGTCAGCCCCCCAGACTACTGCTCCCTGGGGCCTGGCGATGCTTCCTGCTGTCCCAGCGGTTTGGAAGCGCCAGGCCATCCAGGCTCCAGGGGGGATTATCTGCACCCACAATCACCCAAAATGCTCTCTGACTGGTGGATTTTTAATACTGGCTCTTTGTTGTTAGCCTCTGTCACCTTCAAGGGCAAGGTGCCTATCTGGGTGGATCCAAAAGGTAATGTTTTAGTTTTAAGAAGAGCGGCATTTTTTCCCCCAGAATAAAGGCCCATTAGCTTACTAGATGTTCTTTACTGAATGTGCCCACTCCCAGCGGACAGAGCATCTGGATTTCCCAGGCTGCGGCTCTGAGAGGAGCAGGCAGGCTTGGTCAGGCCTTTCCTTTCAACCCACAAACATTTACTGAGCACCAAGTGTGCACTAGGCCCAGGTGCTGGGGGTAGAATGCCCGTGGAGAGTGAGCGTGATCAGAGAGGCACAGAAGAGGTTGCAAAAAGAGTTGGGGGCACTTGGGGACTGGGGCT
>NC_043712.1:8350980-8356379 GCF_006229205.1 Suricata suricatta
GTCAGACAGGTGGAGGGGTGTCCACCATATCAGTCACCCTCATTGGTCAAAGGCTGACCCCACTGGGTGCTGTCTCTTCCTGCACATTTGGATTACAAACCTGTGAGTGCCGAGTGGGTTTCCACTGTGCACTGTGCTAATTGTAGAAAGTGAGCAACGCAGGGCACACCCAAGCAAGGCAGCGCCTTGTCACCCCTGCATGCAGCGGGAATAGAGGCCACAGAGCCCGTGGCATCTGGAGCGCTTCCCGGCGTCCAGACAGCGTCTCTGAAGAGGTGGCACCTGGGCTGGACCCAAGGTGAGAGTGAATCAGCCTGTGGGCCTCTGAGCCACTTGCGAAGAAACCTAGAAAGATCATATGGTTGTAGGGTTGTTTTTTTTTTTTTTTTAGTACAGAAACAAATGAACGTGTTATGTTTTTTTATTAGCCGTAAGTTTCGGAGAGATAGAGTATCTTATTTGTTACTTTTCAAGTATCGGAGTGTAGCTGACATACAAGGTTGTGTTATTTTCAGGCCTACAACGTGATGACTCCGCACACGAAGCAGTGCTCACCGCTACAGGTGTGGTTACCATCAGAAAGAACTCATGGTTGGGGTGCCCGGGGGGCGCGGTCAGTTAAGCTTCCAACTCTTGATCTTGGCTCAGGTCACGATCTTGCGGTTTGTGAGTTCGAGCCGCACATCAGGCTCTGTGCTGGCGGTGGGGAGCCTGCTTGAGATTCTGTCTCTTCTTCTCTCTGCCTTTCCCCAGCTTGTGCGCGTGCTCTGTCTCAAAAATAAATAAACTTAAAAAAAAGAGAGAGAGAGAAAGAACACGTGATTGTGGCTTTTCTGGTCATGACTTGACCTTTGGGGAGACCTTGAGCCAAGCCTTGGGAGCCTAGCTGGTTTCTGATACCAGAACCAGATCTGGGTCCTGCGGAGATACAGCCAGCAGGCAGTGCCCCTTGGGAAGTCAGAACAGACATCAGTGACATAAACCAGGGGTGAGTTCCGTTTGGGACCTTCATGATTTGATGATAATCGTGGATCCTCTGGTTGGCCTCCAGCAGCGCCATCCAGTAGAAATGCACAAAATGTATGTGCTTTAAAGTTTCCTAAGAATCATTGAAACAAAGAAATAGATGAAAGCCATTTTAATAAAATATATTACTTAATCTAATATATAAAAATGGTATCATTTCAACATGTAGTGCATATAAAAAATTAATGAGACAGTTTATGTTCTTTTTTTTTTACACATTTATTTATTTTTGAGAGACAGAGAGTGAATAGGGGAGGGGCAGAAGGAGAAAGAGACACAGAATCTGAAGCAGGCTCCAGGCTCTGAGCTAGCAGTGAGCACAGAGCCCAACTCGGGGCTCAAACCCCCGAACCACGAGACCATGACCTGAGCTGAAGTTGGACGCTCAACCGACTGAGCCACCCAGGTGCCCCGAGACAGTCTACATTCTTTCGTTCATATCAGGTGCTTGAATTCTGGTGTGTACTCTGGTGTGTCTAGCAGCTAGTAGGTACTGAATGTATTTCAAGGGCTTTGCGGCTCCACGTGGCTAGTGGCTCCTGTTGGACAGCCTAGCCCTAGACCTTAGAAGTGTAGTCTGTCTTGTGTATTCAGACAGTGTGTTTCTGTTGTAAGCGTTCAGTGTCTTAGTGGACACCGGTCCGTTGGCAGTGACTAGCCCAGGAGTGAATAGCCAGCATGTTGTCTTTAGTGGACATCTCATGATACATATTTTTTAATAATTAAACATTTTATCTTGAGAGAAGTGTTGATCCACACACAGTTGTAAGAAATAATGAAGAGACATCTCTTTATGCCCTTTACCCAGTTTTAGTCCAATGGTAACATCTTGTAAAGTGCGGTACAATATCACCACCAGGAAATTGACATTGATATAATCCACAGGGCTTATTCAGAGTCCCGTTTCACTTGTGCTCGTGTGTGTGTGTCTTTCTGTGCAATTTTTTTCTTTTAATTTTTTTAATGTTTATTTATATTTGAGAGGGAAAGAGGGGGAGAGAGAGAGAGAGAGAGAGAGAGAGAGTATGTGTGTGTGTGTGTGTGTGTGTGTGTGTGTGTGTGTGTGTGCACGAGTGGAGGAGGGGCAGAGAGAGACAGAGACCAAATCTGGAGCAGACTCTAGGCTCTGAGCTGTCCGCATAGAGCCCGATATGGGGCTCGAACTCACCAGCAGTGAGATCATGACCTGAGCCGAAGTTAGACACTTAACCAGCTGAGCCACCCAGGCGCCCCAGGTTCTGTGCAATTCAATCACACATGTAGATGCATGTATCCGCTCCCACAGCCAACGTACAGAACAGTTCTCTCCCCACAGGACCCCCCGGTGTCCTTTTATACCCACACCCCCTCCTTCCTGCACCTCCCATTTTTAGCCTCTGGCAGTCTCTAATCTAGTTTTCATTTCTAAAGTGTTGTCATTTCAAAAATGTCAGATAAGTGGAATCATATGATACATGACTTTGTGGGACTCTCCCCCCTCACCCAGCACCACTCCCTGGCGATCCATCTAAATGATCGTCAGTATCGATAGCTCCTTACTTTTTCTTGCTGAGTACTATTCCACATCCTGTGCCCTGTGACTAATGGCCTCAAGCAGCTTGGGGCCGTCTCTGGGTCCACAGTGTGCCCTTCATAGCCATTCTACCTTGGATGGTTGAATAGAAGTCACATGCCAGGCAGGCTCTGACTGCTTTACAGTGATTTGTATTTAAATGACAGAAGGTTAAGGTTAAGGTTAGGATAAAGGTTAAGCAAGATAATTCCCAGAGTGTTTAGCAGAATGACTGGTGAGTTAATATGTACCTGCTAAACATGAACCGAGGTAAAGTTATTTACAAAGGTGAGTTTGGGTGTGCTGTGATGCACAAAGGAAGAGAATCGGGAGCTCCCAGTGCCCGATCGGTGAGCACAGACTTTTCTCCAGGGGACGTCTCAGACCAGGTTGGCCAGGCTTGCCCGCCGGGATGTAGGGCGGCAGGATTCAAACGTGGACTAACTCTATGTTTTCCGTTTGTCCTGACATCAGAGGCTGTGGAGGACCGTCCACACTGGCCTGATGGGTCCCAGGACTCTCAAAGCAGCACTCGGGGGCTGCTTTTTCCACCTTTATGTCTACACTGCTGGCTCTACCCACCTGCCCAGCCTCTGCTCCGCGCTGCTCTCTCCTGCGCCTCTGGGTGATCGGATGCTAACACCTGCTGTGCCGAGAGCTGATCTCCGCCTGCCTGAGCTCAGAGGTCCAGCCCCTCTGCTGTGAGGCGCTGCGCAAGCTGCCCACACACAGCCAGTGGCATTTCGGCAGCCGCCGCAGACTGTCACCCACTGCACCCACCTGCTCCTCTGTGCATGACGTTCAAGATCCACCCACCTGGTCCTTCCACAGCCTCCCCATGTCTGTGAAGGGGATTCCTTCGTGCCTCTTGCTCAGGCCCAAGACCTGTCTTCTTTCTCTCATGCCACGCTCTACTCCATTCAGAAACCTCAGTGCTCCCTTCCAAGCGTGTCCTGACTCTGAGCATCTCTCCCGCACTCCGACCACTTCACCTGTATCTGGTCGAGGGCACCGTCACCTCTGCTCAAATGGCGGCGATGGCCTTCTAACTCACCTCCCCGCCTGTAACTCCTTTGAGATGCACCCCCACCCCGCCCAGTACTCATTTCCTTCCCTGTTCTGTTTTTCCTGGAGCACTCAGCACCATCTAACCCGTGGTATTCTTTGCTTATTAATTTTGTTAAGTGCCTGTCCCTGCCTTTCTAGAACATGAGTGCCGTGAGGACAGGGACATGGGGCTGTGCTGCTCTCTGCTGTAGCTCTGGGCCAGTGCCTGGTGCATTGCAGGGCTGGGGAAATGCTTCCTGCAGGGCCGCATCCCGCTGCACGCACAAGCCGGGTTTGCTGCACAAATGAAACTCCTGAGCCACCGAGGATTCACTGGCTAAGATTTAGGTCCTCGCCTGCTCCATGCCCTGGGCTCACTCCCTGCGTCATCGTCATGGTTACCAAAAGTCCAGAGTGGCCCTAGATGTGGGTCTCTCTTCAGCCAGTGCGCATTCACCTGGGGATTTGGCACCAATGGGCTGCAAATTGGCACCTTGTCATTCAAGCCAGGCCACATGTCTGCGACCACCCTGGGTTCCAGATGCCTGATTCCCCTGGGCACACAGGGTCTTACCGTCCAGTTGGGTTCCTCATTCCCCATGACTTACAGCAGGGCCATGGAGATGGCAGGGTTGCGGGGAGCGGATCATATGACAGTTCAACAAAGCCCTACTATGTGCCATGCCCTCACTGGCTCCTAATATCAACCCTGGGATGCAGGTGCCGTCATCGACCCCTCCATGCTTGAGCCCCTGTGAACTGGACGACTGCCCGAGGGCTCCCAGCAGGTACAAGGTGGAGCTGGGTGCTGGCCCAAGCTGCCTGGTGCCGACACCCGTGGTGCAAAGGGGGTAGAATGGGAAGAGGGGGCTCTGGGCTCCTGTCTGCGGGTCAGGGGCTACTGCAGGGTCTGTGAGCCACCTGTAGGCCACCTAGGATGAGATGTGAACATGAGGCTAGGGTGGAGGCGAAGCTACCTTCAGGTCCTTCCCGATGCTCCCAAGGACTCAGCCCTGCACGGGTTTCTCCATGGCCCCTCCCTCTGGGTTCCATATGCTTCTAGAATGTAGAGGCTGCAGGAGCAAGGAGAGGTCCCCTCACCCCATGGCCTGCCCAGTGAGGCTAGGGCTGGGTCGTCCCCTCCCACTCACAGGGATGCTGACTGCTCGGAATGTGAGTGTCCATCCCTGGGCAAGGGCAGAGCAAGGTGGTGCTTAAAGGGCATGGCTGGGGGTGCCTGGGTGGCTCAGTCGGCTGTGTCCGACTTTGGCTTAAGTCACCATCTCACAATTTGTGAGTTTGAGCCCTGCATTGGGTTCTCTTCTGTCAGCACAGAACCTGCTTCGGATCCTCTGTCCCCCACTCTCTGCCCCTCCCTGGCTCATGTGTGCATGCTGTCTTTGTCTTTCAAAAATAAATACACGTTAAAAAGAGGGGGCACGACTAGTGCCACAGGGACACAGACGGGGAGAGGTTGGGATCACACAGTGGCTAAGGACACAGGGGACAGTACTGGGCATATCCCTGGATAGAGGGCATGAGTCTCAACTGGATTCTTAATGGGGACATAGTAGACCACGGCTGGGGACAGCGTGACAGGACGAGAGACACAGTGGGGCAGTCCTAGGGGACACAGTGGTGTTGTCAGGGCTCTAGGAAGCCCCGTCTAGAGCTGCCCCTGGGCCTCCTATCCCCTCCCCTGCTCAGGACTCTCAGCATTACCCTCTCACCCCACCCCTGCCTCACTCCATCCAGGCGCTGCTCCTGTGCTCTG
>NC_043712.1:8356479-8425509 GCF_006229205.1 Suricata suricatta
CTCGAGCTCCCTGAGGGCCGGATCCCTGGGCCCCCCCTCCAGGTCTTCTGACCCTTTCAGAAAAGGCTACCCCCTCCCTCCTTGAACTTGAAGAGCCCAGCCTTTGCCTGTATCACGTGAGTCACGGATGCTTGGGGTTCTGTCTTCAGTCTTTGACCTGCTCTAGGGCAGGGAGAACTCCACCTGCAGTGCCCCAGGGGCCCGCACTCTGTCCAGCTTCCGGCCCCTCACCAAAGCCCCTGTCCCAGGGGTCCCGTCTGCCTCCAGGAGCCTCTGTCCTGTGGAATCAAACTCCGTGTAGACCCACCCAGCCAGCTTGGGTTAAGATCTCGGCCCTACCACTTAGTAGCTGAGTGATTGCAGTCAGGTTCCTTCTCTCTGGGTCTCAGTGCTACACCTGTAAATTGCAGAGGCGGGTGATAAGGGTGCCTATCTTGGGGTTGTTGTGAGAATTATATGAATTACTGTCTATAAAAACCAGCAGCAAGACTCAGCACATAGTAAGTGCTCAATAAACAGCCCTCCTTGCTCCCAGGTGCCACAGTGGCAGCAAAATTATAGTAGCAAATCATGTACTTGAACGTGAGGATAATGTCACTGGCTATCAATGGTGGTAACTGTTATCAGTCTTTTCTGTTGCCATGATCCCATCCTCAATGCTTTATACACTCAATCTCTTTTGAGTCCTCTCAACACACTTGGAGATGTGGGCTCTTGCTCCCATCTTCCAGATAAGTAGCCAAGACAAAGGGGAGAGACCCACTCAAGTGACACCTCAGGTCTGCAGGAGGTAGGATATGGAGGCCAACAGTGGGGCTTTGAGGCTGTAGGATCCTGGGTCTGATCCGGCTCAGGCACTTCCCCCGGGTGACCTGGGATGAATCATGTTGTCTCTCAGCCTTGGCTTATCCACCTGTAAAATGGGGATAATTGGTCTTACCTCACCATGCACAGTGAGAATCCAGGGATGGCTATGGGCTTACTCAGGGATCGCTCAGTGCGTGGTGGCTAATGGTGGAATCTCAGGGCTGGGGTTTGTCCCCATCCTATCAGCCCTGAGTCTGAGCCTTCCCTTCCCACTCTATGGCCCAGCCTTCCAGGAGGACATGTCGCCCTGTCCTGCTCTGCTAGGGACGCTCAGGCATCTGAAACCGGGCGTGCATCGACTACAGGTTTTGGGGAGGTGAGGTCTGCTGCCCCATTTGGAAGCAATTGGGGCTTGAGTCTCTTGGGCCTCAAGCCCATGTTGAACTTATTTGAGGTATTTGTGTCTTCAAAGTGGAAACCGAAACAAGGAACGGAGTGTAACAGGGTGTTTTGCTGTTCGTCCAGATTGTCCTCCTCTGAAGTGTGTCCCTGGCCGACACTTCAGTGGCTGCACAGCACAGACCCGCCTGGGTGGGCAGGGAGCTCCTGGGCTGGAGCCTGCCACTGCCCTGAACCTTCAATGGCTCTCACTGTCTCCAGGGATCAGCCAGGTGCCTTCCCAGAGCACTGCTTTAAAGCCCTTTCCCAGCTGTGGGACCCTGAGCGCGTGCCTGTCTCCTCTGAGCCTCAGTTTCCTCCCCTGGAACACGTAGAAAATATTCCTTACCAGTTTGCCCAGAACTGAGGGGTTTCCTGAGATGCAGGACTTTGAGTGCCAGAACCCGGAAAGGTCCAGGCCTTCCAGGATGAGTTGGCCACTTACGGGGCTGTTGTGAGGATGAAAAGTGCCTCCCAGGCTGCTTGGAAAGGCGCAGGGAAAGCTGGGGCCTGTGCGCACTGCACTTCACACTTTCCATCACATTTAACTCTTGTCACTTCACAAGCTCCCCAGTGATCCTGCTTATTCCCCCCACTTTAGAGATGAGGATACTTGAGGCCGGAGAGAAGAGGCAGCATATCCAGGGTCAGATGGGGTGGCTTAGAGTGAATGACTAAGTTGCACAGTTGCATGGGTACAGGAGGTCACCCCTGCATCTGGAGGGCGGCCCTGTATGGGAGGGTCATACTCAATGGGCCTCGGTTCCGAGTCGTGGAGGTGGGAGCTTCAGGGGAGCCCCAGGGCCTTCCAGCCGTGGGGGAGGCCCCTCCTTCTCCTCCCACTGTCTCCCCTCAGGGTGGTGAAGCCCCAAGGTCGTGCACATGACCTGCTCTGGAGGAGAGCCAGACACTCACCCCCCTGCTGATGGCCTTGTCCCCAAACTCTTACTCGCCCATGCCACTGTGCTGCCACTGTCCTGGGTGTCCTTGGGCTGTAAGTGGTGAGTCGTCACAGTACCTACATGGCAGGTTTTTGTTTTTTTTTTTTAAAGCATTCATTGGGGTAATTTATAAAAGAGCTTAGCAGAGTTCCTCAGTGGGTGCTAACAAACGTTAGCTAACAATAAGATTATAATGGATAAGAATAATGCAATTCCCCAAATGTCTTCCCCTTCAGGATCTCACTGAACACACACACAACGGCACTAACTCGAGAGGTGGCTGTGATTCTCCCCACATCCCAGATGAGGAAATTGAGGCTTGGGTCAGGGGAGGAAGTTGCCCAGAGCGGCTCAGGAAGTGGGGGCGGGGCTGAGGAGCCAGGCTGATAAGACCCGAACCTACCCCTTGTCCCTCTCTGCCTGACTGCCTGTCAGCTTGGCACCCTCCTGCCCCTGCCCCAGAATGGAGTAGTCCTTCGGGCTCCACTGAGAGCCCACCGGCTCCATTCCCCACCTTTTGCCTTTTTGTTTTCCTCTTTCCATTGTGTTTATCACCAGCGGAAATCAAAGTATTGATTTCCTTGCTTATTATCCATTTCCCCCACAAAAATGTCAGTTCCAGGAGGGCAGGGACTTTGTCTTTTGTTCACCACAAGGTCCCCAGTGCCTGCACAAAACTGGTCCTCTGTAAACTGTTGAATGATTTGATTATCTCCTCGGAAGAACGAATGAAAATTGGTGTCCGGCAATGCCACTTGTGCTGCAGTGCCTGATTCGTACCAGCAGATGGCAGCAGAGAACAAGATACCTGGTGGGTGGAGCCCAGGTGAAGTTCATAGGTTTGACTTTGGAGTGTGTGTGTTGCCTGTACCATCTCTGCCTCCTCCCCCTAAACACTCTTCCGGCCTGCAGATCCCAAACTGATAGAAGGAGACCTTTTCCAATAATGTATAATAACAGCTATCATTGATTAAGTACAGAAGCAGTATATGCCAGGCACTTTGTATGCATCCTTTCTCTGTACTTTTCACAATTTCCCTATTATTAACCTCTTTCTGCAACCAGGGAAACCGGGGTACAAAGACATGCTCCAGGTTACATAGCCAGTGGGGATCCAGGACTATTAGACCTGGGATCATTCCTTCAACCACTGTGAGGTAAGGTCTCTGAGCTTTAGTTGCCTGTTAGCAGACTTGGGGCCACCCCAGGAAGACAAGGGCCACCCTTGTCTCTGGAGGTGTGCAAGCAGCGCCAGATAAAATGCCAGCAGAGAGAGTGTGGGGCATCAGATGTCCAAAGCCATTCTTGGCCGGGTACAGCTGGATAGATCATTTTCAGAACCCAGCACAAAATCAGAATGTGGGGCCCTCGGCTCAAAAGTTATGACGAATTTCAAGGCAGCAACAGCAGAACATTAAGCCAAGCATGAGGCCCTTCTCAGTACAAGACTGTGTGACGGCACAGGCTGCATGTTCCTGTGTCTGGGGAGGACATGTGAGATCTCGGGGCTCCTGGGACCATCACCAGCCCAGCTCTGCAGGAGCTCAGGGAAAAAGGCCCCCTCAGCACGTTGCTTCTCATAACATGGACCCTGCCTCCCGGCACCTTTTATCTCCCTTCCCTAGCAGTGATTTATCTCCCTTGAGGGGCTGGGGCAGCCTCAGAGGCGCTCCCATTTGATGGTTCATGAATCTTTCGTTTGCGGATCGTCCGGCCACTCTCCTCGAGGCCCCGCAGACCCGCCACCTCCTTTCTGCCACGTGAGGATTAGGAAGCCGTAAAACAAGGAACCCAAACGCCCGGCTGAGGGAGCGCACATGGGCGTCAGATGCTGGCAGGGGATGGATGAGGGGGACCCCTGGCCTTGGGGCTACCATTTCCAGTCCCCTGTCCAATGTGGAAGGGACTTCCTAGCTACACCTGGGGCCAGGGCTTTTCAGGACCATCCCCAGAGGGAGAGAGCTCTGCTGAAGCCAGAGCTAGAGGTGGTCCTGGTGTGGGGCAGGGAGTGAGGATGCTCAGGCTGAGCTGAGTGTGAGGGCTTTGGTCAAGTTTGGGTGGGAAGAGCTGAGTGCCTACTATGTGCTGGGTACTTAATACATATTGTTTTCATATCTCGAAGGGCTGCTTGCATCTGAACAGTGCAGATGAAGAACCTGGGGCTCAGAGAGGTGAGGCCACTTGCTAAGGTCACACAGCCAGGACGTGATGGGGTTAGGATTTGAATCCAGGTGAATAGATAGCAAAGCTTTATCCTAAACAGAAACTTTTAGGGGCACCTGGGCGCCTCAGTCTGTTGCGTGTCTAACTCTTGATTTCGGGTCAGCCCATGATATGGTTCAAGCCTTGCATCTGCTGGCACAGAGCCTGCTTGGGATTCTCTCTCTCCCTCTCTCTCTCTGCTCCTCCCTCACTCATGGTCTCTCTCTCTCTCTCTCTCTCTTTCCTTCTCCCTCTCAAAATAAATAAGCATTAAAAAAGAGAACATTTTAAATCATAATATTAAAAAACATATTACTTATTTCTTGAACGTAATCTATATTTTACAAATTTGTAGTTGGAAAAGGCATACGGAGCAAAATTCCGAAGTTTATGTCTTCTTCTCTCTTCTCCTGTTGCCCTTTGCCTCCCTGCTTTCGGTTGTTTTGAGTGTATTTATTCCCAGAAGTGAAGTTGCTGGATCATGTAGTCTAACTTCATTCTTTTGCCAGCAGATATCTAGTTTTCTTCACACTGTTTGTTGAAAAGACTATCTTTCCCCCATTGACTAGTCTTGGCATTCTTGTGGAAAATTATTGGACCGTACACACGAGGGTTTATTTATGGACCCTCTATTCTATCCCATTGACCTTTGTGCCATTACCACACCGTCTTTGATTAATGGGAGCTTTATAGTAAGTTTTCAAATCAGGAAGTGTGAGTACAACTTTGTTCTTTTTCAGGATTGTTTTGGCTATTTGCTGTCCCTTCAGATATTTAGTTTTGGGGATGAGGTTTTCCATGTTTGAAAACAAGTTGTTGGGGTGGCATTAAGCCTGTGGATTGCTTTGGGTATTATTGATTAGAAATACTAATTATTCTTATCCATGAACATGGGATGTCTTTCCATCTATTTGTTACTTTCAATTTTCAGAAATGTTTTGTAGTTTTTATTGTACATTTTTAACCTTCTTAGTTAAACTCTAAATATTTTATTCTTTTATTAATGCTTTTGTAAATGGAATTGTTTCTTAATTTCCTTTTTAGATTGTTCATTGTTAAGGTACAGAAATACAACTGCTTTTTGTGTGTTGACTTTGTATCCTGCTACGTTGCTGAATTTATTAGTTCTAACCATGATTTTTGTCTGTGTGTGTGTAATTTCAGTGTTTTAAACATATAAGATCATATATTCTGTGAGCAGAGATACTTTTACTTCTTCCATTCTAGTCTGGATGCCTTCTGGTTCTTTTTCTTGTCTAATTGCTCTGGCGAGAATGTCCAGTAGCACCTTGAATAGAAATGGCAAAAGCAAGCTTCCTCACCTTTTTCCTGATCTTAGGGAAAAGCTTTCAATCATTCACCATTGAGTATGATGTTTGCTGTGGGTTTTTCATATATGACTTCTATTATATCGAGATAGTTATCTTTTATTCCTAGTTTTTTGGGTGTTTTTTTAAAATCATGAAATGGTGCTGAATTTTGTTGAATGCTGTTTCTGCCTCAACTGAGATGATCATGTGCTTTTCCCCCCTTCCTTATGTTAATGTGGAATGTGATACATTACACTGATCAGTTTTCAATCAAACTACCCTTGCATTCCAGGAGTAAATCCCTTTTGGTCATGGAGTTTAATCCTTTAAATATGTAGTGTAGCACATTTAACACTTGAGTTCAGTGTTATAGATATGTTTGTCTGTTTAATATCCATTTCCTCTCATTATGTTAAGCTCAGTGAAGGCAGTGACCAGGTCAATCCTGTTCACAACTTTTTCTCAGTATCACGCACAAGGTTTGGCACAGAGTAGGGGCTCGCTAAGTAATGAATGGATGAATGAATGAGAAAACAGTAAGATTACAGACAGAAGTTAATGCAGATAGATAACAGTATGGGATTACATGTGATTTATTTATTTATTTATTTAGATCAATTTTTTTTTAAGAGAGAGAGAGTGAGTGAGTGGGAGAGGGGCAGAGAGAGAGAGGGAGAGAGAGAATCTCCATGCTGAGCATGGAACCTGACTCAGAGCTCAATCTCACGAGATTATGACCTGAGCTGAAATCAAGAGTCAGAAGTTTTAACACACTGAGCACCTAGGCGACCTGGATTCCACGTGATTTAAATTTTCTTTTTATACTTTTCTTTCATACCTTTTTATCCTGATTTTATTTTATAATCAAGTAAAAATCAAATATACATGATTTTAATGGTAGAATGAGAGGCAGCTCTGGGTGCCCAGAGGAGACAGGATTGGAAGGCATGCAGTCCGGGCAGGAAACCTGGTAAGGAGGCTGCTGGGATGTCCACGTGTGGGGTGATGTCAGGGGCGTGTGTACAAGGGACTCTGGGGGCCAGGACCTCAGTTTCCCTTTTGGAAAATGGAGCTAATAGCCACTTCTGTACTGAAATTACAAGGGTCAAATGAAAACCATCATTTGTTAAAACTTATTCCATGTCCTTCACTGTCATATATAATGCCCTCATTCCCAGTTCAGGTTGTCTTTATTTTCCACGTGGGGAAATCGAGCCAGAAGTCCATTCAAATCCTAGCTCAGCCATCATATACGCTGTGTGACCCATAGTAGTTTGTTTCTGAGCCTCAGTTTCCCTACCTGAATAGCAGGATAACAACAGTCCCTACTTGGGGTGTCGTGTAAGGTCAATAGCATGTGCACTTAAAGCTAGTAGATTACCCACCGGGATGATCCAGCAAATATAAGCTGCCCATCATCACCATTACCAAAAGCGGTGAAGTTACCGCCCTAGAGTCACAGGGCAAAGGATTCAGCCCAGGGCTCTCTGACCCCAGAGCCCAGCTCCTCCCCGTTCCTGGGGTGAGGGCCTCCCCTACTTATCAAGAGCTCCGAGTGGCAGGTGCCTGCCTGGAGCTTACTGGGGCTGAACGTGAGAGGGCTCTGTCCGGGAGCTTGTCCCAGTTGGTCCAGTGTGGACAGGGGAGGGGTCAGCGATCGTGGCCCTGTGGGAGGATTTTGCAGGGCCTGTGTGTCCAGTACAGCATGCGGTTTCCCAGCAGCCCACGTGCCACTAATGGGCCTCCCTTCACATGACAATACACTGAGATAACAGACAGATTTAATTAAAAAGAACACACGTCCTCCTCTGCAGGGCGGCTGCAGCCAGGGTGTGGGGCCCACAATTAAAACTTAGCTCTATAAAGTCAGCGCATAGGCGTGGGGGCCCAGAGCGGCCGGGCTTTCTAAAAAGAACACCCCCACCGCCACATGCCCACATTATTTATCGAGTTAATTTTGTTCTCTGGCCACAGGGTGAACCAACTCCAAGCCCCAGCCCTGACTTGCCTCCCGCTCCCAGGCTGTGCCAGCCCTGCACTTGCCTCCTTTGGGGAGGAGTCAGGCTCAGAGGGCCAGCTTTGAACGAGGAAGCCCCTGGCAGGCCTCTCCCCAGCTTTGTGGGACCAGGCAAGTGACTCAGTCTTCTGTCAGGAAGGGCCTGACTCTGCCCCCTGAGGCTGGGGGAGGCCCGAAAGAGGCAAACAGTGGGCTCTCAGAAAGTCTTGGCTGTTAATGTCAGGGTCATGACCACTAGTGGTGAGAGCTTCTGGAAGGCCAGGAGGCCTTGGCAAGAGGGAGGTCGGGACGGCCGGGGAGATGCAGCAGTTGAGCGGAGATTTTGGAGTCAGAACCATCCAGGTTTGAATCCTGGTTCTGCCACTTCCTAGCTGTGTGGACCTGGGTGAGTGACTTCCCCCTCTGGGGCTGTTTTCTCTTCTGCAAAATGGAAATGATAACAGAACCTTCCTTTTGAGTTGCGACCTGAAGAATCCACAAGCTGGGTACCACACCTAGCCCCGAGTAAAAGCTCAGGAAGTGTGGGCTTGGGCACTGTGGCCCGGGCAGGTGGCTTTGGCAGCTGAGGAGGGCGCCTAGAGACGCTGGTTTCCTGCCTGGCTCAGGGCACTTTCCCCAAGGCCAGTACCTTGCAGGCAGAGGGGGCCTTTCCAAGTATTTGCTCTCCAGGTGCCCGCCACTGTCGGGCTGGAGGCAGGGGTGCCTGCCTTGTGACCAGATAGGCGGCCTGATAGCAGGGTCCGCGAGACAAAGCTATCAGAGACATTGACAGGATACTGAATAGGCTTCTCTGAGCGGCGGGTACAGGATTGCATTTGGCTCAGATTTAATTAAAAAGACTCAAATCTTTCTGATAATCCTCCCAGCAACGGCTGGAGAAGCGCCCGAGGCAGGCTCCCTGGCAACGGCGCATCCTGCTGATAAAGAACTTTGGGGGGAGGACCAGGGAGCCCCCTCAGCTGGCCAAGCGTTGCTGCTATCAGCCCTGCCCATCACCCGATAGAGAGGGACAGCAGCTGCCACCACCCTCCACCCCACCCCACCCCCAGCACCCTCCCCACTCGGTGCCCCTCACCACTGCAGTGCACATTGGTGGGCTGCGCTGTTCATGGGTCCAAGCCCTCTGCCCGGCCTCTACACACCTGCTCCCCCAATCCAGCCACCCATCTCTTGCTTTCTCCTGCCCGTCCCTGTGGACACCAGCATTGAGCCTGGGGTTTCCCATTTTGGGTGTTCATGGATTGGGCAGGTCTCCGGTTCTGCCTGGAGGCGGAACGAAGAGTGGAAGGGTGAGGCTGGGCACCCATGCCTGCATCCCTGGTGGTACCTTACCCCGCCGGCCTCCCAGGCTTTGCCTGTACTTCTTCCCTCTGCCCAGTCTCCCATTCATGGATTCTGATGAGTTGTTCAAATCCCAGCCCTAGTGGGGTCTCCCAGCCCTCCTCTGATTTACATACGAGTCCCCAGAATTCAGTCCAGAGCCTGGCAGAGAGCAGGGGCTCAAGGGTTATCTGATAATGAATGAATGAATGAATGAAGTAGATGAATAAGCCTGAACTTGGTACAGAAGTTCCTATACCAGTTTTATCTTATTCCCAGGTCAATGACCTGGCAGGCAAACGACTCCTCTGTGCCTCAGTTTCCTCCCCCACACATCAGGGGCATCCATCAGGAAGGTAGCCTGCCCTTGTTGGGGGAAGAGCTGTGACAGCGGTTCACCACCTCCTGTCCCCACCCTAGTGACTGAGGGGTGCTCCATGGTGCATCCAGCACCACATGACCCTGGCTTTGGCTCCTCAAGGCCAGAGAGCAGGCCTTGAGCTGTCTTCCCCTTTACCCTCTTCTCCCTGGATCCTGCTTCACCTTGGAACCCATCACAAAATATTTTAAATTTAATTATGTTGATACGTAGCCATCCATGTGGCTCAAAGTTATTTGTAGACAGAAGAGTGAGGTCCCCAGTTCCTACCTCCACCGGCCACAGGGAGCCACTGCTTTCTCCTTTCTTCTCTATGCACATGGACGTTTCATTCAATTATAAGATGCGAACATCCAAAACTCTGCACAGTGATCTCTCCCTCGTCCTTTTCACTTCCTGGGCCCTGACCCTCTTTCCATGTCACTGTGGAAGGTGCTCTTCATTTTCACGGATTCCGTTGAGCGGATGGCCTTGATCGATTTAGCCAGCCCACTGTGATGGACGTTTTGATTGTGGTCTGTCTTTCGTTGTTATTAACAAAGCTGTGCGGAGGAATCTTGTATACACGTCATTCCCAGAAGAGAACCTGTTGGGCTCAAGGTGTTTCCATTTCAACGTGGCAACCTCACTCATTCATCCTTTCATTCATTTGTCCATCAGTAGTTTGCCTGCCATGTGCCAGGCTCTAAGCCAGGTGCAGAGGGTGAATGGTCGGATAAGACAGTCCAGATCTTTGTCCTCTTAGAGTATAAAATTCTGCTCCATGGACACAGTGCCTTCCATCTGCCCTGCCCACTGATACTGGAGGGCTTCTCTCACTCAAGAACTTGCTCTGACTCCCTATGGCCACTCGCTCCCATTCAGACTCCCAGACTAAAGTGTGAGGTTCTCTGTCCTTTCTCATCTAGCCTGTTAGGTCCTTACTTACCAGCCAACGCCTTCACCACTGTGGGCTTCCTTACTGACCTTGCCTCTGGGCAACCCTGGAAAATAAACTCGAGCTGGGTGGGCACCTTCACTACTGGAGCACCTGTGTTGTGCTGGGCTGCTGGGCTGTGTTTGGGAGCACTGGCTTTGGGGTCAGACCATTTGGGTTCATCCCCCACCCCCATTACTCTTGAATTGAACCCTGTGGTCCTGGGCAAACTATCTAACCTCTCTGGCCTTGGCTTCCTCATCTGAAAAATGGGGACAGTGATCTGTCCTTCCAGGCTTGTGGTGAGGAGATGATCTCAGGCACCTAAAACAAGCACCAGACAGGAGCGAACTGGCATCATATGCTTGCTTAATACCCCCAAATGCCTTCTGAGGGGGGTTATTGGTCCACTTTATAGTTGAGGAGGTGGAGACAGAATCAGCGTTGGAATCCAGTGCGTTTGGCTCCGTGGTCCTTACCTTCAATCACTAGCATCTCCAGCCTCCCTGGGGTCCCTATCTGCACAGTGACGCCCACTCTGCCCACCACGATGGCCTGTCCTGCCTGGCTCTCTTTGCGGCCTTCTCAATCCCTTCCCTTTCTACCGGGCTCTGGCTTCTCTCTGTTTATTCATTCAGTTGTGCTCAGCACACCATTCTAGATGCTCAGGATTCAGCAGGGGACAAAGTAAATGTTTCTTGTGAAGACCAGAGAGTTGGTGGGGGGCAGGGTATGGAGGGAGAGAGAAGCCAAGAGATGGAGGAATCGCAAAGGAAGGCTGGGTCAAGAAGCTGGGACAGGACAGAGACGTGCCTACAAGTGGCAGGGGGTGTGGGGTGGCTTTGGTGGGTGAGGGGAGTGGGCAGGACCTGGGCAGAGGAGAGGAGCAGGGGTGCTGAGGACCCTCCTGGGAGTTTGCCTGTGTAGGGGTGAGCAATAAGAGGGCCCAGATGCTACTGGAAGGATTTTCCTTTAAATACGGAGACCAGAGCAGGGTTAGGGCCACAGGAATATGGGGGGGGGGGAGAGAGAGAGAGAGAGAGAGAGAGAGAGAGAGAGAGAGAGAGGGAGAGGAGGGCTGGAGACAGAGCCCAGCAGAAGGTGTTGGCCATAGGCCAACGGGTGGGGGGACTTATTTGGGGCCCTAAGAAGTCAAAGGCACTTGCCACCCGATGGCCCCAATTGCCAGGGAAGAGGAGCTTGTTGGGGAGCAGCCAGCAGGTGAGGGCCCGGAGTGGGGGGCCCAGGGAGAGGGCCAGGTGGCCCTGGAGAGGCCTCCCCATCACCAGGTGCGTGCTCGCTCAGAGCCAGTGCCGGGCTGAGCGTTTGCGTGGCCGTTCTCATTTCATCCACACAGCAACCCAGTGCTGAGGCAGGAGCATTGTGCCTGTTTAACAGGAGGAAACTGAGGTTAGAGAGGATGGGAGTTTGCCTGGAGCCACACAGCTGAGGAGCCAGGCCAGGCAGTGCTGGGGCTTGATGTCCAGAGGTCAGGCTCACCTCACTGCGTACAGAATCCTGTAAGACCCCGCCCCTCTGCACCGGCCTGGGCACCCAGGGGTCCACCTGTTCTCTGTTCTCTCAGCCTTTCATCCTCTCCTAACACGTCTTCACCTAGGGTGGACGCTGGAGTCCCCCAGGAATCAGGTCCAGGCTCACCCTAGGGGCTCGATGCACGCTTCTGCTGTGGGGGGTGCAGCACGGAGCAGCTTCCTGCCCTGCCCGTTGGCCTCCGGCATGCCAGTGCTCCAGGACGCCCTTCCACCTCCAACCAAGTGGCTGGGCCCGGGGCCACCACAGTCACTGAGATCCAAACCAGAGGGAAGGTGAGAGGAGCTGGAGCTCCAGGACCAGGTCCGGTGTCACGGGGTTTTCCTCGCCCCACCCCCACCGTCTGGGGCCTTCAGGTTCTCCTCCCGACCGACGGCATGCTTTCCTCCAGGCCTGCCCAGCACATCCAGGGCTCGGCCCTCACTGGCTGGGCCTGAGGTGGGGAAGAGTACACAGGAATCTTGGGTGTCGGGTGCTGTGCCCGCTGGAGAGGCTCGGGGTGGGTGTTGGGCTGGGTGAGGGGCAAGGGAGGAGGGCCGGAACCCCCATGGGCCAGGACCAAGCCAGGGCCGTACCCCCAATTCCAGGATGAGACCCCTAAGCCAGCAGAGGTTCTGTGCAGATCAGGGAACCCCCATTCCACCCATGATGCACAGATTGAAAGACTGGTATTTTCTTTTAAATGCATTAAAAAAAATTTTTTTTAACATTTCTTCATTTGTAAGAGACAGAGAGAGACAGAGGACAGACAGGGGAGGGGCAGAGAGAGAGGGAGACACAGAATAGGAAGTAGGCTCCAGGCTCTGAGCTGTCAGCACAGAGCCTGACATAGGGCTCAAAGTCATGCACATTGAGATCATGACCTGAGTTGAAGTCAGATGCCTAACTGACTCAGCCACTCAGGTGCCCCTAAATGCAGTTTTTTAAAAGTATATTTTTAATGTTTATTTTAGAGTGGGGGAGGAAGGGAGGGATAGAGAGAGGGAGACACAGACTCCAAAGCAGGCTCCAGATTCTGAGCTGTCAGCACAGAGCCTGACATGAGGCTTGAACTCATGAACTGTGAGATCATGACCTGAGCTTAAGTCGGATGCTTAACTGATGAGCCACCCAGGTGCCCCAAGATTGGCATTTTCTGGCGGGATGGTTGTTGTTTCTTCATGTGTGGGAATCGTCCAGGAGCCAGCAGCTGTGGGGGGTGAGTTGGGTGGTCAGGATAGTGCCAGCCTCCCTGGGCATCAGTAACCGCATCTGCAGGAGAGGGTTCTAGGGCGTTCTGCCTGAGCACCCTGTCCCTCGGAAGGATGCAGCACACCAGCCACAGTGTCAGGGCTGCAGGCCGTCTGCCCAGAGTTGGGTCAGGAGGGGTGATCCGAGTCCAGGGAAGGTGAGTTGTGCTGGAGGCCCCAGGACTCTTGGATGCACGGTGGGTCTCTTCCCAGACTCCATTTGTCAATGCGGCTGTCTGTGAATTGCATTCAGGATCAGCTTCCAAGGGTAGCGGTGTGCCCGGAGGCGAAGTGGGGGCCACACCCCAGATGGGGAGGTTGTCTGTGTGAAGGTGTGAGGGGCCTGGCCTATTTCAGGAAGAGTGACAAGTTTAATGGGGGTGGAGGGGAATGTGGTTCAAGGGACACAGGGTGCCATTTGACTTTGGAGTGGTAAACTGAGGCCAGATCACTAGAGGCCTTGAGGGCTGGGATGTCAGTAAAGCAGTAGCATCCGACCCTAATGTGTGGGCTGGCCTGTGCCCTGGCACCACACTTGGGTCCAGAGGCTCCAGACGGCAGTGCCCTTGGCCACCTCCAGAGAGCTGGCCAGTCTGGGCCGGGGCTTGGCGGTGTGACTGTAGCTTCCCGGTGAGTGTGATGCTTGTGTGGGATGGAAATCAGGAGAGTGGGGGAGGGGTCCATAGTTGGACTGTGCCCCTGGGCAGACCGTGCCAGGGCGTCTGACCTCTCCAGTGCCCGTCTTCCACGGTGGTCCCAGACCTCAGCCACTTGGCCCGTTGACCAGCCTGTCAGTTACTGATCTTCTAGAGAAATGATTAGCTTCTATTTTGAAAATAATGCACACAATACCTATTAAACTTTAGGAGGAAATGATGAATAGAGTAAAAAATATTCATAGTCTTGTCACCCAGGAACTAGCACCATTTAAGATACGACTTTATATCTTCCAGGAATATAAATTTTGTTCAGCAAATGTTTATTAAGCCCCAGTTTTGTGCCCAACAGTGAGATAATGTAACGAATAAGCCAGATACATACAACACACGCACACACACACGCACACACACACACACACACACACACACACACATTCTCTTTTTAAAAGATGGTATCATGTTATTAGTGCTTTAGTGAACTGGTACACATACATATACGTACATATACGTGTACATATTTCCACAACTGCAAACATTCTATATGTATCGCTTGACATTTGCCTTTTATGTTTAACAATAGTCTTGTAGGCGGCTCTGTATCAGCTCACAAAGGTCTCCCTCATTCTTTTTAATGCTGCTTAGGATGCAAGTGTAACTATTTAGCTTTTTCGCTAAACTTTTAGTTTGTATCCAATTTCTCATGCATTTATAAACAGTGCTTCACTGAGTACTCTTGTGTACGGAATGTGTCTCTTCATGATAAAGTCCCAGACGGCCAGTTACTTAGTATCGGTTGGCTCCTCTGGAAGGCTGCGCCAACTGTCTCTCCCACCAGCTGTGCGTGCAGAGTGCCTCTTTCCCTGCATCCTCATCAGCACTGGGTGTTATAATTCTTTTGAACCTTGACCAATCTGATGAGCAACACATGCTATCTTGATGTTATATTGATTTGCCTTTTTTGAGCACAGCTGAGGTTGGCACTTTTTCTTACACATACGGACCATTTTTAATGTATGTGAATTGTATCTATCCTACTTTTGGATTTCTAAGAGATTCTTCTAGGTAAGTATATTTATTTCTTTCTCTCATATATGTAGCAAGTATTTTATAATCCTATGAGGTTAAATATAGCAATTTAAAAAAGTTTTTTGGTCTTTTGAGTCATATTGGAAAGATCTTCCCCACACTCAAGATTATAAAAATACTCACCAATATTTTCTTGTGGTAATTAAATTCCCTTCTAAAGGAAGTCTTAAATCCTTAATAAACCTAGAATTTATTTTCATGTAAGATAGGAATTTGTTGTTTTCCCCAGTGGTTCCCTAATGTTTCCACTTATTTATTAAAAATTCCATTATTTCCTTATGGATCTGAATTATATATTTTGCTTTATTCTCATTGTTTATGGACCCGTCTCACTGATATGCTTGTCTCTTCCCCTGCCGGTGTTTCCATGACTTATTTTATTTTATTTTTTGTTTATTTTTGAGAGAGAGCAAGAGAGCACATGAGCTGGGGGAGGGGCAGAGAGGAGGGCGAGAATCCGCAGCGGGCTCCACACTGTCAGCACAAAGCCTAATGTAGGATTCGAATTCACAAACTATGAGATCATGACTTGAGCCTAAATCAAGAGTTGGATGCTTACCTGACTGAGCCACCCAGGTGCCCCCTAATTTATTTGCTATAGTTTTATGATATGTTTTCTTATTGTATAGACAAACCCTCCTCATAAATTTTTCTTAAAAACTTTTTTTTGGTAATTTGAATACATTTGCATTTCCAGATTTATTTAATAAAAAAAGTTCTGCCAATTTTTGTTTGTATCTGGGTTAAATTCATAGATTACTTTGGAGAAGATAAGCATTTTGTAGATTTTTAAAGTAAATGATCTTGCCATCCAGTTATTCAAGAGTGCTATGTCCCTCAATAAAGTTTTTTAGTTAGTTTTATTTGTATAGGTCCCATACATTTCTGGTTATATTTATTTGTAGCCGTTTGGTACTTTTTATTGCTTCTAGAAATGGGATTTTCCCCATGAGATTTTCTAACTGCTTGTCACTGAAATACAGAAAGCTATTTCTGCTTATCTAACCACTAGCTATTTTATCAAACTCTCTTTTTAGTTCTAATAATTGTTTTATTTAAGTGTTGAGTTTATAGCAAACAGCATCTTCACTTGAAAATGGTGATACTGGGGTACTTGGATGGCTCAGTTGGTTGAGTATCTGACTTAATTTCAGCTCTGGTCATGATCCCAGGGTTGTGGGTTTGAGCCCCACATTGCCCTCTGCACTGAGCATGGAGCCTGCTTGGGATCCTCTCTCTCTCTCTCTCTCTCTTTCTTCCCCCTCTCTCCCTCTGCCCCCTCCCCTGCTCATGTTCTCTCTAAAATAAATTTTTTAATAAAAAAGAAGAAAATGGTCATACTTTCTTTTTATACTTCCTCTTAGCTCCCTGGCATGTCATGATTATTTGGAGTCGGGGGCTTATACCTGTGGCCTGGGAATCACAAGTCACCTCAGGTCAGAATTAGTGAGCTGAGTAATACTTGCAAGAGCTGGGGTGGCCGTGACGAGAAGGGTGAGTGTGCGTATGTCACAAAGACAAAAGGACGAAGACTCCTAGCCAGCAGAGCCGGGATGAGGTCACACATGCGTCCTTACCAGCAACCTGGGCTGCTCCATTTATGTACTTCTGGTGTTTCATTCATAAGTACAAAGCCTCCCCAATATTCATTTATTTATTTATTTATTTATTTTTAACATTTATTTATTTTTGAGAGACAGAGAGACCCAGATTATGAGCAGGGAAGGGGCAGAGAGAGAGGGACACACAGAATCGGAAGCAGGTTCCAGGCTCTGAGCTAGCTGTCAGCACAGAGCCCGATGCAGGCCTCAAACCCACGAACTGTGAGATCATGACCTGGCCCGAAGTCAGATGCTCAACCGACTGAGCCACCCAGGCGCGCCCCCCCAGCAATATTTAAATTGAGAATGGGCATTGAATGTAATGGAGGCGTATAAGTCACTTTTCCTCAGATGGACCATGCCTTCTTGGATCTGCATCCCTAGAATAAATGCTACTTAATTGTGATGTATTACACTTTTAATGTTCTTCTAGATTCTCTTTGAGAGTGTTTGATTTCATATTTCCCCATCGATATTTCAAAAATGTTTTAAAAGTTTATTTTTGAGAGAGAGAGAGAGGGAGAAAGCATGAGTGATGGAGAGCAGAGGAAGAGAGATAGATCCTCAAGCAGGCTTTGCACTGATAGTGTGGAGCCCAATGTGGGGCTTGAACCCACGAACCATGAGATTATGACCTGAGCCGAAGTCAGACGCTTACCGGACTGAGCCACCAGGCGCTGCTCCCCATCAACATTTCGGATGAGATGGATCTATAGGGCTTCTGCACTGTCTTTGTTGGATTATGGGATCCGATTATGGCACAGGATTATAAGCAAAACTTTCCATCCTTTCCTGTTCCCCAGAAGGTGTTAATTGCATGTGAATTATCTTTTCTCTGTGAGAGCTCATAAAGCCATGTGGGCCTGGTGCCGCTTTAGGGTCATCTTTTCACATCTGAAATCTGGCTGGTCCACATGCTTTCAACAGCTTCTCACTGCTTACAGGATGAAGTACAGATTCTTTAGCCTGACCTCAGGGTGCGGAATGATTTAACTTTGTATCAGCTCTCACCATTCCCTACCCCTCTCTTCACCTCTGGCCATACGTAACTTCTGGAAGTTCTCCAGGCCCTAGAGCGGGAGATTCAAGAGGATAGGAACATGTTTGTTTTGTTCAGTGTGAGATCTCTGCCACCCTGTAGAAGAGTCCCTTTATTTAAAAAAAATGTTTATTTGAGAGACAGAGAGTGAGAGAGAAAGTGTGCACACATGGGGGAGGGGCAGAGAGAGAAGGAGAGAGAATCCCAAGCAGGCTTCTCCCTGTCAGTGCAGTGGGGCTCCATCTCATGAACCGTGAGATCATGACTTGAGCTGAAATGAATTGTCAGATGCTTAACTGACTGACTGAGTCACCCAGGTGCCCCGAAGCTTCCCTTTAAAAGCTATTCTTGGAGTTTCTACCGAATGGCATTCACTCTGTTAATATTGTTGTATCTTTTAGTTAATGTCAACACATGTTCACTAGTATCTCCTTTGTGCCTGGTTGTATGCTGGCTCTGGGGAGAAAGAATCCCATGCCCTGTACTCAAGTTGCTGTTGGGGGAAACAGGTGAGTAGAGAGAGCTTATAAACAGTGAGGTAACTGCAGTGAGGGAGATAGGAACGGACCCCAGGGGAACGCGGGGAAGGGCTACCTGACCCAACCTGGGGAGAGAAATCAAAGAGGCTTCCTGGAGGAGGTGGCCCTGGATTTAGACTTACTTGATAAGGAGAAGTGGGGACAGGCCATTCCAGGTCGACAGGATACCATGAACCCCCGGGCAGAAGGAAGAGTCAACGTAGCCCCCATCATCTCCGTGGGACACCTGCCCCTTGCCTCCTAGTGCATCCCATCAACTCCCCTGCTGAAAATCTGCTAGTGGCTTCTTGGCTTACTCCAGATGAATTCCAAGTCTTTGGCACAGACAAGGCCCGACGTGATCTGGGCCCCTGTTTCTCTGAATTTACCTGATCAGTCTATTTTAACCATTGCTGTTCCTTGCATAGCCCCAATGGTCCCGGCCCAGGGCCTTTGCACTTCCTTCTGGTCCCTGCACAAATGTCACCAATTGGTGAGACTGTCCTCTATCCTATAAGAAATAACCCCCTCTATTACTCTCTGTTCGTATCCTGCTTTATTTTCCTCCATGCCAGCAAAGACACTTGATAGTATAATACACATACATATGCACACATACACACACATATGTGTACATATATCATAACATATAATTGTATTATATAACTTAAACGTTTTTAATGTTTATTATTTTGAGAGCGAGAAAGAGCGTGAGCAGGGCAGGGGTAGAGAGAGAGGGAGACAGAGAATCCCAAACAGGCTCCAGGCCCTGAGCTGTTAGCGCAGACCTGACGCAGGGCTTGAAACCAGACTGCATGACCTGAGCCGAAGTTGGATGCTTAACCGACTGAGCCACCCAGGTGCCCCAATATATATATATGATTTTAACTGTTTCAGTAGAATAGGGACTTTGCCTTATTCACTCTTGTAGCCCCAGTGCTCAGAGCACCATCCAGAAGAATGTGCGCAGTAAACAGAAGTGGTGTGGCGTCGCTGGGAGCAGAACGTACCGAGGGAGGGGGTGAGAGATGAGGACGTGCAGTTTAGCAGCCGGAGGCTGGGGCAAGCCTTAGATGGTAGTGAGGGGCTTGGACCTTCTGCAGGTGATTGGATAACAGGGTCAGACTTACGCCCCTGGGAAGGGTGAGGACTGGAGGGAGTAAGATCGGCAAACACTGGTGGGGAGTTACCCCAGTGTAGGCAAGAGGAAGTGGTGAAGGGCTGGCTAGCAGACACGGCGGAGGCAAGATGGATGGCCTGGCTGCTAGGGGGTGAAGACACCACCCACTGAGCTGGGGGGGTCCCGGGCGAGGGGCAGAGCTTCCGTTCTGGACATGTCAAGTCCAAGGTGCTCCTGAGCATGCTCATGGGGGTGTCCAGGAAGCTGAGGCGGGGTGGGTCTGGAGCTCAGGAGAGAGTCCTGGGCTGGAGAGAGGTTTGGGGGTTGGAACATGGGGAGCATGACATGGATGGCATTGTTGCCATGACCACCACTCATAATCTTCAAGCCCATCTTTAACTGGGTGCCCAGCATGAACCAGGCCCTGTGCTCAGGGCTCTGGGTAGATTCTTTAATGACTCTGCTCTAGAATCTGCTGGGATCCTGGTACGCATCTTAGCAGCAGCTCTCTGGAGAACAAACCAACCAACCCTGATTTGTAGAGTTTGCCAGTTTCCATGGTATAAACCTTCCCACCGTGGCTGACTTCAAGCTGCCAACATGACGTCACCGAACATGGAGTTGGGAAGGGCCGTGCGGTCGCTCACCATCATATGGTAGTTTTACAACAGAGACAAGAGACAGAGACATCAAGAGCAGCGATGAGAGCAAAATGAAGTGAATTTATAGGACTCGATGGGTTTGGAGTATTTATTCCAAATAATATTTTAATATCACCTATTTAACTGTAAGTTTATATAATTTAATTTCTAACCGTGGCTGCTTTTAACAACCAGCTCACAAAATGAATTCCTGAAGATTAACAAGCAGCGCTTTCAAGTTGGTATCAATCAATTCCAGCACACTGCGGCTACAGCCCCATGAGGGAGATGCTGTCGTCAGGGAGCGGAAGTGAGGTCTGGTGAATGAGAGCTGGGTATCCTTGGGCCACGGAGTCCTTGTCCTTGAGCTTCCGTTTCTTCATCTGGGGACAATTGATGTATCTCCCAGAGTACTGTGGAGACCCAATGAGCTAATGCTTATAAAGCACCTGGCATACAGTAAGTGCTGGACAAGGGGAAGAACTAGTGTGTTAGTTAGTTTGATGATAATAATGAACATGGACCCAGCCCTCAGGGTTTCCATGGTCTAGTGGACAGAGGGGGCCAATGATAAGATCTACACATGTCCATAGGATTATGACTCGGGCAGAAAAGGAAGGCTTCCTGGAGGAGGCTGCATTTGAACTGGGTCTGGCAGGTGTGAGAGTAGGTGGGGGGGGACCCTTGGGGGTAAGGGGGAGGCATTCCTGGCTGATGGTCCACAACAAGCAGACCCAGGATGCGGGAAGATGACAGTGACAGATAAGGCTGGAGGCAATGGAAGCAATATCGAATGCCAAGACGAAGTCTAAACTTTCCTCTGAGGGCAGTGGGGAGCCCCAGCAGGTTCAGCAGGACCAGAGAGGATCTGATTGGCCTTTTGGAACATCAATGTGACTGCAGTGGGGAGGAGGGCCAGGAGGGGACCAGAGGGGAGATGGCATTGGCCATGGCAGGAGGCAGGTTGGAACAGAAGCTCACCCACCTGGGTTCCTTCTCTGTGCCTGGGTTGGGCTGGGTGTCCCACAGGCTCCCTGCACCCCTCCTCTCCCATAGCTGCTGGGGGCGGGGGAGCAGCAGGGTGCGCTCCCTCAACCCCTATCATCCCCAGCCCTGCCCAGGCCCAGGTCCAGCTCCAGCAGCTAATCCTGGTCACACTGGGTCCCAAGGCCGGGGCGGGGCAGCCGGGCAGCTGGCCTCAATTAGCTGGGGAGCCGGGTCTGGACAGTGTCATTAGGGGAAAAGCAGAGCCTGGCCATAAACTCTAATGAATGCATTAATGGAAGGCTTGTGCGCCTCAAAGGGGGAAAAAAAAGCGGGTCTAAATAAAGTTATTAACACAGCCCACCTGTGTTCGGCTCTTGGCCTGTATTGTTCAAATAGCCCATTAACTCCTGAAGCATCCAGTCTTGAAAGTGAGCCCTGCCTCTCTGAAGCAGACGTTTAACTGCGTTCATATAATTCAATTAGATTCCGCAGTCATGGTCCAAAGGCATTCTCTGGGCTTTCATCTCGGTAATGGCCTGCAGGCCGGAGTGGGGAACAGGGGGTTAAAAAGAGGGGCTTGGAACCTGCCTGTTGGCCTGACTCACCCCATCACCTGGAGGGGCCTCCAAATGAGTTTCCTGAGGCAGAATGCATTCCTCATGCACCCGGCTCTCAGATGGCCTTTGTTGCCCAGAACTCGAACCCAGACCTTTCTTGTGTGTTCTCTGTCCAGCACCCAGGCCCTCGGGCCTCCCATTTGGCTCTGCCCCCCTTGTCCAGCGGTCCAGCAGTCCAAGGACCCCGACTCCACTCAGCTGACCCTATTAATAAAGAGTTAAGAAAATTCATTAGGAAGTCGGCCTTTTATGGATTCCGTTAAAGCCTTCTTCCTACTTCTGTCACCGAAAAAGGATAAAAATCCTTTTATCACTGTACAACTTGTTAATGTTCCACCCCGGGAGCACTTCATCTGTAATAAACATCTTCACAAAATATGCATCCCCAGGGAGGAGCCGTTAATTTCCTCAAGGCCTCACACATGTAAGGGGTTTTATTGCCTGCAGGTGCTCCATGGTATTGCGTGGGCTTCTAATAAACGTCCAGTAAACCGCAGGTAGCGCCTTGGAGAGGGGTGGGCCCGTGCACCTGTCCACAAAGGGCCTCCACACGCCGCACCTCCACCTTCTGTTGCCCAGCCCTGGCACAGCCAGCTTCGGAGACCAGCCTGCCCCTCGGGACGCCAGCAGGTAAGTCCTTAACGGCTCTAAACTCTATCCAACCCACTTGCAGAGCCTGAGGGGAGCCAGGGACTCGCTGCCATTTGATGCCAGGAAAATTCTGTCCTGGGACTGACACACCTTGGCAGGAGTGGCAAACACACAGAGACGCTGAAGGCATGTGTTCTGGTATATTTCTTGGTCTCCCTTCCCTGGTTGCTGTGGGGGACTCACCCCCATTAGGATCTGTTGCGGAAATGTGATTGTCGACAAATTTGACTTCCCGTTTTAATAACTGAGATGGAGGGAAAAGAGAGCTTGTCTCTCTTAAGGGCGATTCATACGAAATGTGTTTTGCATATCTTCAGGGCAATTTTGGGGGGGGATGTTAAAAATAATTGCTAGAAAAATACGTTGCAGCTCGGTCACTAGAAAAAAAAAGATTACTTAAGGAGCAGTTTCATCGGCATTCCGCGAAGTAATTAGAAGTTTGCATTTAATAAATAGCGCTCTAGTCTCCGGGATTTTTTCCAAGTTGTGATCACCAAATTAATCGTGAGGTATGTGCTGGGTACAGATCTGTGCCTGCAGATGTGATGACACGTAGCAGGGGGAGCTGGGGACTCTCTCTTAACCTCGACGTGAGCGGGAGAGCAAGCCCCAGGCTCCTGGGGGATTCACAGAGGCCCAGGGGTGTGCGTGGGGAGATGGTGGGGGCAGGGCATGGCTCACAGCCCCTTCCAGGATGCACCACCCCTGAGGACCAGGGGGCTCGTTTCTAAATCTGACAGCTGATGCCCTCCTGGACCCTGAACTGGCAGGATGCACCCTTACATGGTGTTGGGTCTCCTGAGGGGCCTGAACCTGAGTTCCGTACGGTGGCCGGAAACTCTGAGCCTTTTTGTTCAGGTTTCTAAATGCTGAGCGTTGGAGTCCAGCAGTCCTGGCCCCGCTGACTTGGTGCCCATGCTGGCTTGGGGCACACACACTTTACCCCAAGGGAGGGAGAGGACAGGACCAGCGGATTCAGCCATTCTCTGACCCTCAGGGCCTGTAGAGGCACCACACTGGGGCCACAGGGGCTTTTGGAAAGGGGCGATTCCTCAAGTCTTTCTGGAAGCACTGAAGTGGGAAAGCTAACTCTGCTGTGTTTGCAGACCCCCTCCTTCCCAGCCGGGGGCGGCGGCAGAATCCCTCAGACCCGGAACCAAGGACCGTGAGGGGAGGCAGGGCTGGGCCTCTGGGATGTGCATGCTCCTGGTCTGTGATACTGTCGTTGCTCACAGCACCCACCGATGACACACGTCCTCACTCCTGAGCTCTTGCTGCGGGGCCGGGCCACGCAGGTCACAGGTTTACCTCCAGAATTTCCTGACCACTCCCTTATAGGTGAGGAGGCTCAGGTTTAAGAGGCGAGGTTGCTGGCCTCAAATCCCCCGACGCAGGAAGAGGAGTTCACGATGGGAATGGAAGCCGAGGGCTCTACCCACATGCCCTGCTGGCGTCTGCCCGTGGAGCCTTCAAGGGATGTCACAGGGTCCCCAATTTCTAGATGAAAAAATTCGGCCCACCTGGCAGCGGGGGAACCTGGCATAGCCCTGACATCTGCCCCCTTCTCCTGGACATGGCTGCCCCTACCCCCCACTTCTCTGGGGAGGGAGGAGAGCGGGGGTCATTCACCCCCTGACCCAGCGCTAGCTGCTCAGCCTGGCCCGGCCCAGCAGAGGCCGTAGGAGGGCTAGGGAGCCTGGAGGGGCATGAGAGGCCGCGCTGGACATGATGAAAGCCCTGGAGCTCGGGACCCAGCCAAAAGGTTAGAGGAAGCGGGATTATTCTGCCTGGGGAGCGGAAGGCCCCGGGGGCAGGGGCCCTGGCTAATGGAGAGCACCAGATGCTGACCAGCTGTCCTCTGTCCCCCTGGAGGCCCAGAAGGGCTTCTACAGCAGGAGGGAATTAGGGTGGATATGAGAAAGAACTGGCTGAAGGAATAGTTGAGCAGAAGGGAGGACAGTCCTTTGAGGAGCTATCAGAAGAAACAGGACGGCAGCTCCTAAAGAGGGGCCTGGCGCCAGAGAGAGAGAGAAAGAACGCAGAAAGTTGGCCTTGAAGAATTGCAGCTTCTTCCTCTATGGACATGCTTTACATGCCTTACCCCAGCAGGGCTGGCATTCTCCCATCTCCTGCCTTTGGCAGGAACCCCTCGGGCCACTTCCCCAAGCTCACTGAGCAGTCAGGGGCTTGGGGAACCCCACATCTTGAAGGCCTGGACCCATGCAGGCCAGGCACAGCCAGACTCAGAAGTCAAGACTTTCAGCTGTCGAAACCCCTAAACCATCATGATTGCCTGCCCTCCCCACCCCCACACCCAACTCCCATAGTTTATCAAAATAAAACAGCTCTGAACCGTGAAGCATTAGGCAGGCCTACAAAGTGCCAGCCTGGTCTCCCTGCAGTGAGCACATTGGTGCTTTCAAACAGTTCAGCTAAAACTCCTCGGAATCCATGTTCAGCTGGTGCCCCCAGTGAAGGCTTTGTCTGCTCCCTGGGTGACCCAGCCTGGCGCTTCCTCCCTCGGATCAGGGACAGGGGTCCTGTGTCTGGAGGGCCGGGCGACATGCTAGAAAGCCTCCTGAAGGCTGGCATAGAGCTAGTCGCTTCCTTCTTTCCTTTGCGCATCCAACCCCCAACTCCTGGATGGGAAAACCAGGGTACAAAGAGTGGGTGGGACAGGCCCGTGGGGGTCACACAGCAGGATGGTGGCAGCTGATCCCTGTTCCCAACACAACCTGAAGCAGTGTTTTTTTGAAGGACGCAATTCTGCTTCTGGGTGGGAAAACTCCGATGGTCCTGCTCCGCTTCCTCTGCCCCGTTTGGAACCCAGGGCTGGGCTTGTCAGATAAAATACAGAGTGCTCCATTCACATGGAACTTCAGATAGCAAGGAATAATTTTTTAGCATAGGTATGTCCAATGTAATATTTGGGACACATTTATACTAAAAAAAGTGATTCCTTATTTATCTGAAATACTAATTGGTGTGTTTTTTTGTTTGTTTGTTTTTTTGGTATGTTTTTGCATCTTGCTAAATTTGACAACTCTACCCTACCCAGGTCCCTTTCCCCAGCTAGGCGTGCCTGTTTCCTCCTAGAGAGAACCTTCCAGGGCCTTTTCTGGCAGCAGGGAACCCGGGTTGGAAGCACTTGCTCTTAGCATTTGTAAACGCCGGAGACCAAAAGCACCCCTTTACTGTTGCAGAGTAGAAAATGCATTTCCTTGTGCTATTTTTCTTTCAGTATATATTCAGTATATACTGGGGGGCTTCTTCACAATGAAAATTATTTATTCGGGAAATGAGTAATTTGTGAGTTTGCTGTGTGCAGAGAACACGGCAGTGCCGACGCGCTGCCTCTGTGATTTCTCTGTGAGAATACGGAAAGCAGCCACTGTAAAAGAAATTTTTCCCTCTGATGCTCTGGGAGGTCATCTTCTTGATTTAACATTTGCTACAACACAGGTAGATTTTTTAAGGGGTAAAATGGAAGGAAAGAAAAAGGTAGAGTACCAGCACCAAGTTGTTGGGGGCAGCTCTTGGAATTGGAATTGATTCCTTGAGTCAATGGTATTTCATTTTTCAAATTATTGAGGGCTTTTTCAAAAAATTATTTCCAAGAGGGCCAATTGTATTGGTATATAAATAGATTTAGGTCTTTTTCTTTCTCCCTTTCTCTGAACGTAAGACGAAGATGTTAAAGACAAAGTATTTGAAGGAAGCAGTCAGGAAAAAAAATATTTGCAGAGTCAAGAAAGACTGATGGACATGAAAAGAAGAAATAATTAAAAAGTAGAAGAAATGGTGCTAGGAAAAGTCTTTATATTTTCTTTAAAATTTTTTGATATGACTTTATAAGTCAAATTGCCATAACTAAAACTTCAAAGCTTGATGGCTTTTCCTCACTTTTCCAAAATATTTGATGGGTGTTTTTTTTCTTCTTTTTAACCTCTTCCTGCACCAGGAGAAATATCCTGATGTGGGAAAATAACACGTTCAGTGTATCCAGTGTCTCTATCTTAAGATGGCAGAACCCTGCAAAGACCAAATCCTAGCCCCGGTTCACACTAGAATGAGAGCAGGGAGGTTTGCCAGCGGTCCGCTGACTCTGAAGAATGGGGAGAGTCCTCCATCACTGAGTGAATGTCACAGCCGGGCTCTAAGGGACCCACACCTCAGCCTTTACCCCTTTCTAGCTCCCATCCATCTTCTTCCTTCTAGGAGCATAGACTCCAGATCAGAACCTTGGCCCCGAGCCTGGAGCCTGGAGGTGCAGCTTGATGTCAATTACGGCCCAATTCCAGAGGTGCCATCAAAGAGTTAACTAGGATGTCCCAGTGCGCAAATGTGGGATAATTGGGAAACAAATTCTACAAACATCCTGAAAGGGGCAAAAGACCTTTGATCTTTCTATAGAGAGGCAGACATTACAGACATTACTGCCTTTTGGGGCCTGCACACATCTCATACCAGGTTAGAGGATGGCATCTTTCTGAGAAATCAGCGACACCTAATTCCGTCGTACCTTAATTATCCTAACTGGTTTCGTATGTCTCAGGGCATTTCCCCCAAAGATTAGAGGAGAAAGAGGGACTGACAAAATAATTAAATATGCAATTTGCCAAGCGTGGGCAATATGGCTTTGAAATCACCTTTTCAGGAAGTTTTACCGCTTGTTCATGGACATGTATATTGCAGACTTCAGACTTTTATTTAAGCTCTTTTGATTGCCTTAATGGATTAATACCTGAGTGCCATCAGCGAGGGGCTGAGACCCAAGGCTGTTTCCAATTTTGCAAATATTGCGCCTGCTTCCTCTGGTGTTATGACAGAAGTATCTAGAGTTTGCCTTCTCACTTAAAGAAACATGCCGATCCCCTCCAATAATTGCCTGATGTCAGAATCTGCGTCTCACAAGTGCAGTCGTTGATTACGGAAAACTTCCATGGTGCCAGGGCCCTGGGCTGTGGGCGGCAGCCCTGGCAGGACTGGGCAGGCCGGTGTTGCGTGGCCTGGATCTGTTGTTTTTTTTTGGGGGGGGGTCATTCCCAAAACGAGCCCGCGTCTCCAGACTGCACTACGCCTCTCAAACTAAGGCCCCGGCAGCATCCAGGGGTGCGGAGGAATGTGTTACTGTCCCTGCTTAGGACTCCTGACGTGGGTAAGAGACATTCCACAGGAAAGGGGGGGCGGGAGGTGCTCTTCGGGATTCGGAGAAGAATCTCGGCTTAGACTGCTGCATCGGAGGGAGGCATCCGGAAACCAGAGCCGGGAGTTTGCTCTGGGGGAATAGTTTGCATTCTGTACTCTTGACGGGGGAGCTGGAGCAGAAGGAACTGGCCGCAGAGATAGACAGCATCGGTCCCATCTTTTGGCCGAGTTGGGTGGCTCGGGGCGGAGTCCTTAGGCCCTGTTCCAAGGACAAGCGAGCAAAGCCACCCCAGGGAGGTATCGTCTGGTCTGGGACCTCAGGGGGTGCCCCAGGGGCGAAGATGGAGCTGCCGGACACGCACTGGAGCCGGTGCTGGGGGTGCGGCTGGAAACAGAGACGAGAGCACAGGCGAAAAAAACCAAAGCAAGAAAACAGGCCCATACGCGCTCACGCACGCGGCGCTCGCCTTTGAAGGCGCGGGCACCGTCTTCCATGTGCGGGACCTCTCGGGCCTCCCCACACTCCGTAATGAGGCCGCGGCCCCTCCGGGTGGGGACACTGCTCCCTGGAAGCAGCTTTGATAAAACGGACGGACCGTCTGGGACGAGTTAGCAGGTTTTCCTCTTTTCCTTTTGAACCCTGCGGTGGTTCTGCTCTTTCACCGCGATCAGAGCAGGACCGAAGTCTCTGGCCTCCGTCCTCGGGGGACACAGGCCGTCCTATCTCCTGGTGGTGGGGGGGCAGGGAGATGGCAGTCCCTGGACTGGGACGCTGACCCGGGACACCAACAGTGGGCGAGGAGGGGGCTTTGGATTCAGTCTTCAGACCGACTGGCCGTCCCGCTGCGTAGGGGCCTAGGGTCTAAAGTGCGTCGCCGCAAATCCCAGAAGCCACGGGGCTCGCGGGCCCGGTGAGCACACACGGCTGCGCAAGAACAGCGGCAGTGACGTCACCACGCTCCCCGCTCGTGGAGCGCCCGCTCTGGGCCAGGCACGGTGCCAGGTGTTTTGACAAGGGCCACGTACTGCAGTAGCACTGTTGTGCTCTTTCACAGAAGGGCCAGGGGAGGGCCCGGGAGTTGGGTGGCTTGCTGCCGGTCGGGAACAGCACAGGACCGAATCTGTTACCCCACAGCCCAGCTTTTAATCCTTGGCCTTGTGAAAGGGGCAGGAGCCTCAGGCGGCCCGCACGCACCCCCCTGGACAAACCAATTTTCTGTCTGTTCCTCCTTCGTTTCTTCTTTCTGTAAGGCCACAGCCATGAAGTCAGCAAGACCCCAGTTCAGAGGTTCCTGCCCCACCCCCCCCCAAAGGTCTTCCTGAGTCCTGACTGCCCTGGGCAGCATCTCTGGAAGGGAAAGGGGCATTAAACTGGGCACCCTGGGTGGGAGGAGAAGGAAGATGAAACGATACATCCTCTTGGGAGGTTCCTCCTTGTCAGAGGGAGATTCCCCTGCCGCCCAGCCCCCTTGCCTGCTGGCAGACTTGAGTGGCCAGAGAAAGGCGGTCCCACCCGAGGACTTTCACGTGTGCCTGGTTTCAGAGGCTGCTCTGGGGAAGGACACCTGGCTCTGGCCAGGTCAGATCTGTCTGTGACCTAGTGGCCGGTCTGCCACCACCCCTATCTTCTGGCCCTGCTGTTTTCCTGCTCCCCGGATCCCAGCTGCCTCCTCTTCAGGCTTTCCGGTAGAGACTCCTCGGGCCTGCCGCCCGCTTACCTTCCACTGCAGCTGCCCAGAACAACAGGCAGCAGGTGTGCCCAGTCCCCGCCCTGGCGGCCACTCACCCCCCTCTGTGGGCAGCTGTGTTGTGAGGAGGGCCCTCAACTTTATTCTAACTTGTGAAAAGGGCACCTCGATTGTAAGCTTCATGTCATTCCATCAAGCACCCGGTTCGTGCCAGGCTGTGGGCCTGGGGCGGTAGCAAGTGAGGCGGCTGTGGGTCCTGCCGCCTCCGTGGGGGTTTCTGAGTCCGATGAGCAGCAGAGTCTGTGCCACATACCTCACAGACGATGGGGACACCCCAGAGCGTGGCCACGCCTTGGGAGGAGAAAACTGTGGACATTACCTCATACGTGGTATCTGATGGCAGTCCTAGCCATCGTCCTTGTGGGTCCCTAGGGATGGAGTCTGATGGGACAGTCACACTTATGCAGCTTCATGCTCCCGTGTGAGCCACCTCAGCTTGTGGACGGAGCCACGTGACGCCTCCTTTATTAGGTGGAAAGTTGGGCAGACCTGCTGGCCTACCTGGCAGACTGTTCTTTTCGTGTTCTCTCATTGACCTGTTCTCTTGGACCTTTGGGTCCCATTTGTGGTAAGCGAGTGCAGAGGGACAGAGCAGTAAAGGGAGAGGCGTGATGAAAGCAAAGGATTTTCCCCAAACTTTTTTATTACGAAAACACCCAGACTCAGAAAAGTTGAAAGACGGGTACACAGATGCCCATATACCCACCTTATAGATTCACCACATGTAAAGATCTGAGTATTGTAGATCTACAAGAATTTTTGCTGTAAGTTTGAAAGTAAGTTTCACGCTGGCCCTAAATATTGCTAGTGTGCATTTTCTGAGATGACAGTAGTCTCTAACCATAACACCCTTACCATTTGATGAAAACGGGTAGTAGTTTGAGAGGGTGGGGCTTTGATAGACGTGAGTTTGGGTACCTCGAGGAACAAAAGGGATCGCAGAACATGATTATTTCAAAAGCTTCCTTTGATTGCCATCCCCTGAGGGGCGGCTAGGAGGATGGAATGACCCGCGGTGACAAAGTCAAAGTCAAAGTCAGTGAGCGTTCAGAGAGCCGAGTGCTGGTGCACAGTAGCAATTTGATTGAATGCATCTGAGGCCACCGGGCCTCCCATCCCAGGTCCTCCCTCCGGAACACCCGGGAGCCTGTTCTGGCCCTGCCGCTGCTTGGAGGACAGGCACGTGAGGACAGTAGGGGCTTTGGCAGGCACACCGATGCTGGGTTTGAATCTCTGTGAGACCTGGGCTCAGGGGGGGTACTCCCAGTCCCCAGCTCTTCTCAGGGCTGTCAAAGTGGGGCTGGGGTGGGGGTGAGATGGGGGTGCTTCCTGGGCGCTGAGTGGCCCCTCCTTTTCCCCTGCCGAGGGGGAGCGTTGTAGTGTTGCATCCAATGTGAACCATTTGCGTGCGTTGTGACTGTGTAGCTGTGGGATGTGTTAGAAATAGGGTTTTGGTACCAAGTGATAGTACTGAGCTTTAAAGAGGCAGGAAGTTCTGATGTGTGCCGTGACACGTTTGAACCTGAAGGACAGCAAGCGAAATAAGCCAGTCACAAAAAGACAGGTGCTGTGTGATGTCACATGCAGGAGTGCCTCGAGAATTCAGATTCACAGACAAAAGTAGACCAGTGTCTGCTGGGGTGGGAGGGGCGGGAGGGAGATGGGGAGTTGTTTAATGGGTACGGGAGTTTAGTTTTGCAAGATGAAAGGAGTCCCAGAGGTGGACGGATGCACAACACTGAGAACGTGCTTCATTTCAGCGAACTGCACGCTTAGAAATGGTTAGGTGGTGAATTTTGTGTTGCGTGTATTTTACCACAGGAGAGAAAAGCGGGGTGTCAGTGCCCTGGGCTGGCTGCACTGTGAGGTTCTGTTTTATGGCAGTGACGCTCCCCACCCATCCGGCCCCTCCCGGGAATCAGGCCTGCTTCCTGTTGCTCACTAAGAAAGCCAGACTCTTGTCAGAGAAAGTCGAACGGAGCCAGAGATACTTGGAAGTATCAGACCCAAGACCTGTTTCTGGAAGTGGTTCCTCATTTGAAGTGAATCTCACCAGCCAGGAATGAAACCGAGGCATTTTGTCAAAGGAAAGGACTCGATGAAAAATTGTTTTATGAAACCAGAATTTTGGCATGTTTTCACATTTCAGTTTGTCAGAAGGCAGGCTAATAAATGTTAAACATGTTGTTTATGATTACGTACGGTTGATTTCTTTATGATGACAATTTTATTTTAAAAGTTGGTCACAGAGGAGCTGCAGGACGGTTGGGGGAAATCTAGAGGAGCAGGGCCGAGGGACAGTTTACAGTTTATCCCTGCAGGACTATTGGGGGAGCACTTTTTATTAAAACGCCAGAAAAGGAGGCCGTGCGGTCCCCAAGCCCGCTCGGGTGGCATGGCTGGGGTGTGGCCTGGCGGGCCACTGCCTGCGCGGGGCCCCGGGGAGCCAGCTCCTGGTGCCCGGCCACTCCTGCGGTCTTCCTGCCTTTGGCGATGCCCCGTTTGGGAGCTGCTGGCCTGGGGCTCTGGGTGGAGGGTGCCAGCCTTCCTTCCCGGGGTGAGGACATCCGGCAAGCTAGCAGCAGCCACAGAGGCTGTCCTAAGGGCTTCCCCTTACACGCTTTCCTTTGCTCTTGCCTGGTCTTTACCTGCAGTGGAGCCGGAAGGAGTCAGGTTCCAGCCCCTGTGAGCGAGGGCACAGGAACCGATAGGACACGGGGCTCACCTGGCTAGGCCTGCCGGCCAGGGCAGCAACCTTCCCTCCAGAAGCCTCCGAGTCCTCAACTGTGAAATCGGTCACCACCCCTCAGAGCTGTGAGCTCTCATTTTGCAGGTGCTCACCCTGGGCTGGCTGCTTCAGAGGCAGTATTTCCCCCAAACCCAGGGACAGCCCTGTGTCCATTTCTCCCCATTTTCAGACGAGGAATCGGGGATCAGAGAGGGAGTCCTGTCACCCAAATTGCCCAGTAGCGATAAGTAGTGGGGCTTAAACCTGGGCAGGAAATCGGGCGGCTGCCTTGCCCCGCCTAGCTCAGGCTGGGTGCTTGGTATCCACGAGGTGACCTGGCACGCACGTGGCCTCAGGCTGAGGAGGAAGGGCAGGTTTTCATTGACGCAGGGAGCCCAGCTCCATGCAGAGCCCCAAGGGTTGTGGCCAAACTCGGGCAGCTGTAAGCCCCCGAGGGTCTCTCGCTTGCTGACCTAGGAGCCTGGGGCTTCTGGGTCTATTCTCTTTGCCCAAGTCTGGTCAGCTGTTAAAGGGATTCTCTGGAGGAATCCCCACATCTGCTTGGGTGGTGGGGCCCTCTTTGGGGAGTTGTGGGCTGGGAAGCCAAAGTGGGTGGGGGCAGCAGGTTTAGGGAAGCCTCCCAGGAAGAGAGGCATAGGACTGGCTGCCATCCAGAGGAAGTTTCCATGCAAGTCCTGGGAGAAGGGCACAGAGACTGGGGCCCTGGTCTGCGGTCACACAGCATTCTGGCAGAGGGCCACCTGCCTGTCCCTTCCTGAGGTCACTGGTGAGGGCACTGAGCCTGGGGCCAGCTAATCCCCCACCTCGGGCTGCCACGTCCTCTGCTTTCTTTGGCTTGTTTCGGGGGCAGGGGCTGGGAGGGAGGGTCCCCCACGCCCGTCCACAAAGGTCTTGTCAGCATTCTACTGTAACACTGGGCCTGGGCCAGTGTGTTTGAATGCAGATATTGGTTAAGATCAGCTGAGTGGGGCCGGTCAGGGGCTAGTGTGGGGTCTTTTCCCTAGACTTGGCCTAGAAACCGTTGCAGCCGCCCCTGCGGTAGAAGACTCTCTTAAGGTGGCGGGGACCTGAGTGCTGGACCAGGAGTGAGGTGCCCGGGCCGCCGGCGGGGTGGGGGGAGCAGCCCCGCTTCTTCTGGCCCGAGGCTGCTTCAGTGGCTGGTGGGCCTCCGGCAAGGCAGCCCGATCCTCCATAAAAGGATAAGGATCGCATTCTTCACTTTTTAAGCCGCACAGAAGCTGTATGCATAATTAATGTGCAATAAACGTGAGCGGCTGGAAATTAACTAAATGAAAAAAAATATATACTTAATTGTAAAAATTTAATTTTGCTTTTATTCTTTTCTTTCTTTCTCTCCCCCCACTCCCCCGCCCCTTTACAACTTGTTATACTCTTGGAGCCCCTCAGATCTCGCCAGAGATCATATTCTGAAAGAGTCGCCTCCTGACCTCTTGCCAGGGAGCCGTGGACAAGATTAGTTTTAAGCTGCAGCCCAGCTACTTTCAACAGAGGGTCTGAGCGTGCCCACGAGCGGGGTGCATTGTGTCACACAAAGGAGTGTTGTAATCATCCCCCAAGACCTTTCTTGAGGGACCTGTGTGCCTGATTTTTAGGGCTTTGGTAGATGTAATTTTGAGAGTCGCCTTTTGAAACTCGGAGAGAGCCCATCATGGTATTTAAAATTCCTAACCATGAATTCAGTGGTTAAAAAGCCGAAGGACTAAATACATTTACATATATTTAAACAAAGTATTTGAAGCAATCCCTTCTATGGCTTCTTTTCTTCCAGTTTTTTAAAGGACAGGATCTCTTCTAGATAAGATTGGGTGGTAAAATTTCCCAGAGGAAAACTTTATTGACACATTCCTATTGTCACATCTCTTAATAAAACCCAAGGATTCAAACTCTCAAAACAACCCATCCACTTGAAAGAATTTTTTTTAATTATTATTTTTTTTGGAAAACACTCTATTAACAGATACTTTAAAATATGATTTATTGCACACACATAACAATAACTTAAAATATCAGATCCTTGGAAATAAATCACTGCTGATCCCATCTCCCTTACATGCCAGCTGTTTTCCTGTTTCTCCTGTCTCTGTCTGCCTGGTCTGTATCAGCAGATAATTTTAAAAGAGGCAGAAAAATCAGGAGACACAACCCAGAGGCATCTAGGCTGTTGGGGCAACAATTGTATTTTCAGAACATCCGAATTTGTCCTGGACGCTTCTCAAAGTCTCTTCAAACAGTAACCAGCTCAGGGGGTCTGCTCGAGTCCCTCTGTTACCAGATTAATTTACAAGGAGCCCGTCAGTGTGGTCGCTCATGCTCGCTGCCGCCTTTGCCCGGGTCCTTGGGCTTGTTTAAGGCAAGCCGCCGTCATCCCAGGGATGCCCAGTCATCCGAGACCACCGGCGTGCCGCAAACAGCCGGGTCAGTGGCTGCAGATCTCTCCGGCCGGCCGGCCCCATGAGCTCCACCGCAGCCCGGCTGCAAACGCGGCTGCCTTCACGAACAGGTGGCCCGCAGCGGCTGAGGCCGGGCAGTGGGCCGGGGCCGCGGGCCGTTTTTTGCAGCAGCCTTTAAGATCCAGGCTGCTTTCAGCCGGAGACACCCACCCCAGCGCTCGGCTGGTCCCCAGCCGCAGACCTCTGCATTAAACAGGTTCTGATGCTAAAAATCAAGGTCTGTCGGCTGTTGTCATAGGAATGCAATATCCTCGGGAGGCCCCCTTATTAAAAAACCAAGTCTTGCTGTTGCTGCCTGGGCTGGATTTCTATTCCATTTGTATTGATCACGGGGAAATGTCTCATTCCCTGGCTGACAAATACGGTCAGCAGGGAGGGAGTTAGTGTTTGGTGGAAAACATTTGTTGCCACAGTGATTTGGGGGACCCAGAGCCGGGGTTGTGTTCCATGAGGTAGTGGCGGGTAATCCGTGTGATTCGGCACTACGAATGTGGGGATTACCGTCTTCCAGAACAACAGAGCCTGCTGGGGCTTCGGAAATGACCCGGTGCAGCAGCTTCACTTCGGAGGCTTCGGGCCCAGGGAAGGGACTTGCCGTGCCCACGTCACGGGGAGTGGGATTTCTAGGGATCTGCCCGACAGAGCATACCTGTGCGCGGCAGGATCGTGAAGCACGGGGGTCGGTAGGCGCGCAAGGTGGGAAACCGCCTAAGCGTGCACCACAGGGAACCAGGGGGCATTCGGAGAAGAACCATGCTACGTTCCCAGTTTTGCTGCCCAAACTGGCTGAATATGGCCAATTTCATGGCTGAGTCTATTACGTCTGTTGAGTGGAACGGCACAGGAACGAGATGTGAACTCCCCAAGATAGCGCTGTGAGATGGACAAAGCAAGCCGTAGAGTGGTGTACCTGTTACGCTCCATGTGCGTTTTGTCTTTTTAAAAAGGATATCCACATATTTGCTGGGATAAGCCTCAGCTCTGGAAGGAGACACTGGGAATTGTCCCCCGTGGAGGCCTTGGGGAGTGCGGCAGGGGGTGCTGAGGAAGGGAGACCTCGAGACTGATGGCTGCCTTTACGGCCCCTGTGCCCTCTGTGTGTGTGGCAGGTGGAAAACAAACTCAAGCTAAAAATGTCTGTGAAGCCCTCTTCCCTAGGGGTTGAGAGCTCAGACTCTGGCCTGAGGATTCTGGGCTTTACGTCCCTTCATCTCACTGAGCCTCAGTTTTCTCATCTGCCAAGTGGGGGTAATAAGGGGTGTTTACTTCATAAAAGGGAAATGAAGATTTCCTTGAGACCTGGAGGGGGCAGGTTGGCACAGTGGCACGGGGAGTTCAGTAAATGCTACATGTTCTTATAAGTGACCTGTAAATCCTAGCACACACACAAGTTCTTATAATGACTTGCTTGGCATTTTCATTTTCTTGGAAGAGAGATTAAAAATAGCTGTGTGTATTTGGAGTCAGGAGTTGAGACTGCAGAGTGCCGTGTGGACCTCTGTTTGGGGGACTGTTCGGTGATGCGGTGACGGCCCACACTGCATTTACAGGGCGGGTCTGATGATTTTTTCTGAACCTGTAAATGGTCTTTCTGCATCTCTGTGTACACAGGCAGGTGAACTAATAGAATTAAGCTTATTGGTTTAATTCCTCTGGGCCCCCTTGGTGAGGGGAGAGCAGCTGGATGAATATTTTAATTAAGCTCTGACACCCAGAAGTCAAAGTCCCCGAGTGGTCCCATTGGGCAAGGTCCTGCAGTTGGGGGTTTAATCAAGTTCGGTTTCAGAGTTCAGATTTCTTCCTGGACAGAAATATGTCATTCGGCGTCCAAGATTTCCACTGGAAAAAAAAATACAACTTGACTGTATTTTCTCTAGAGAATGACCCCATGATTCGATTACCCCTTTTCCCTGACATTTTGCCCACTTTATTAACTTCTGCTTTGCTTTTAAGCAGGCAACTACTGTTTTACTTCCCTGAAGAAGCTCATAATATTATAATTCAAGTGTCAGGACAGATTAGGTTAAATGAACTGTGTAATTCCCGAAGGAAAACAAACTTCAAAACGGACGCGGTTTGCCTTGTAACATGTCATGGATTGCATTAGCGTTGAACGGGCGATTCTATCACCTAATGTGCTAAAGTTGGCTCAAATGTTCCCCACTCTGCAAGGTGAGAAATTACTTAGCTAACAAAACATTTCGTTTTCCTCTCTTTGCATTCTTTCTTTATGAGATCCTGAATGTGACATTTTCACCAAAAAATCCCTGCGCTTATTTGTGAAAAATGTATATTAAAACCAAAACCCATCAAATGGAAAGAAATCACAGATGGTTTTATTCACAAGCAGTAGAATTAATGGCCTCTCTTCTCTTTATAAATATTAGAAGCAGATGAGTTCATTACGATTTCACCCTAATAAAGAAAACCTGCTTGATTTTGACAAGACACCGACTTATCTAATACATCTCTTAAATAACAAAGCTACTCCCCGCCCGGAAAACACGGCTCGAAAACACCAGCTTTACCTGGACTGCTCCTAAATTAATGAAAAACACTCCAATCCAAAGAGAGCAAACGAGGGGGGCGGTGCGGAGAGATGGAATTCAAGGGATTTTTGAAAATGTGACTGATTTTGAAAAGAGCGAGTTTTGAAATGTTTACTTTGTGGTGGTTTGAAATTTTTACATCTTTCAACAAAGCGCGCAGAGAAGTGAAACCATCTGAAAGGGCTTTTGAAAAGAGCGAATCAGCACAAGTTGGATGGCGCTGTGGTTCCTTTATCTTGGGCAATCGGTGCCCATCGTGCAGGAGGCAGGCCCGGCCCTCGCCCCCCTCCGCCCCTCCAAGCGCTGGGGCTCGGCGGCGGGCCTGGGCTTCAAAGCGCTGCTGGCGGAGCGTCCTGGGAGGGAACCGGACACCTCACTCCGGGGACGCTCAGCCGGCTGGCTCTTCTCCCCCCCAGCACGGCTGCCTGATGTGGTCATCTCGTTAGTCATGGAAAGCTGGGGCGCTTTCTGTTTGTGCCGCTTTCAGCACTTATTAAGTGAGAAGTGGGAGGCTTTGCTAGAGACTGCAAAAGATGTTTTTTCTCCCCAGGGCCACAGCATTTGGGGCCGTGGCTTATCCATCATTTCTGCAAAGATCTCTGTCTGAGAAATGGAACGAGTCAGCCCTGCCCAGCGGGGGGAGGAAAATGAGCGGCATATGGGGCCCCCCCGTCCCAGGACCTTCTTGGCGTGGCTCCCGTGGAAGGGTGTGGGCTCTTTCCTCTGAAAAATGCTGAGGGACCGCCTCGGGGGCGGCAAGCCACGCAGCCTAAGAAAAACGGCACGTCTCTGTGGCTTCGGTGTCTCATTCTACCGATCGGGCTTCTCAGATTCCTTCCCAGACTTCCCCCAGCTCCGAGACCAACGGGGACTTACACCGCAGAGATCCAGACACCTGTCCAAACGTGCCCCTGCAGGGGTAGGGGGTGGCGGTGGAGGTGGAATTATTTCTAAGCCGCTCCTGAGGAGGGAACGGATTCCGGCTCCTCTGCATTGTCTCCGGAACCTGCATCTTTCTTGCTCTTCTGTGCTCCCTTCTTCCAAGTGCGGGGCTGGGAGATCTCTGACAGGCCCGGGTGGAATTCCGAGTTCTGAGGTCATCGGAGTCCCTCCTTCAAGCCTCGGTTCCACAAGCATCAGGCTCCTGTGGGGAGATTTTGGGGGAAGCAACATGTCTGAGCCAAGAACCCATGATTGAAATTCTCCGGTAAATCCCTCCCAGCTGAGCCCGAAGGGTCTGCAGTTGGTTCAGCAAGCGGGGCCAGCAGGAAGGGGGGTGGGAGGGGTTGCAAACTTCAAACAGGTCCTGGGCTTGGCAGGGAGACTGGGCTGAGGGGGGAGGCCACCGACAGAGGGCTGGGAGTTAATTAAAGAGGCTGCGTTGTGGTTCCTATAAACGCAGCCCTCTCCATATTAAAGCTCCAGCAACTCGGTTCTGGGCAGGGATGCCCTCTTGCCTGGGGCTAAGCCTGGAAGGGGGAGGAGACCCGAGCCACACGTAGGGTAGACATTTGCAGCCCTCTGGAAGGCCCCAGCCGGGAGTACTTTGCCTTTCCACCAGGGATTCCCAAAGGGGCCAGTACTGTGTGCAAAAGCCTCCTTCAGCATCTAGGGCCTGCTGCCTTCTAGTCGCTGGGTTGGGCACATGACCTGAAAGATCGGGGCCATCCTCCATCCCTCCCATTTTACAGAGGAGGAAAGTAAGGTTCAGAGAGGTCAAATCACTAGCTCCAGTACACATGGCTGGTGTCGGGGGCAGGCAGGGTTGGAGCCAGCTCCTCTGGCTTATGCCACTGGCTGGCTGGAGCGGGGCGAGGGCAGGGACCAGCACAGGACAGGTTATCCCTGCTTCCACCCCACCCCTCACCTCAGCCCTGCCCCCTCGCCCTGTCCTTGACATTCAATCAGGTGCTGGTGATGTCTGGCCCAGCAGTTGGAGCTGTGCCTCCCAGCTTCCCCGGCGACAAATGGTTCTCATTTGAAAGAGGGGTTATAAAAACACATGCCCAGAGACACTGTCAGAGAACTGAGGATTAATCTCATTTCAGTCAAAGACCATTCCAAATATTTGGGGGGGGGGGGGAAGTGGGGGCAGGCGGCAGCCCTAGGTAGGAAGGGGAAGTCGGGGTTCTCGGCATGCCCCTCAGGTTGGGGCAGTTTGGAAGCATGTGCTGTGGGCTGGTGGGAGCCAGGGGTCGCCCCGTACCTGGCCTGACGGAGTCTGACCCGTGGCGTTGCTTTGCTCCCCGAGTTCCACGGCTGGCTTTGCGGGAGGCCGTGACTCCAGGATGGACCTCCACGCTGCATTCGCTACCTCGGTTATGTTTCAGGGCCGTTTCAGTTGCCAAAAGGAAGGGAAGGATTAGAGGCCTGGGACATTTTCATTTTCTGGATGGTGTCAAAACGCTGAGTGTTTCTGCCTGGCCCCTCGACTGGAGAGAGCCCAGAGAGGCGCGTGGAGGGGCGTGGGCACTGCCTCCCAGATGCCTGTGGGCTGCACAGGAGCACCCCATTTGAGCGAGAGAGGGAGCCCCACCTGTGCCCTAAGCCAGCAGCTCCCAAACTGAGTGGCCTGGGTCCCTAAATGACAACCTGTGGGCTTCTGGAGCACAGGCATGGGGCCAGACTTGGGGGGGGGGCGTGTCTGCTGAGCTTCCGTGGCAACGCCAGAGCTGCTTCCTGAGACCCCAGGGGTGCCAGGCAGCTGCTGCCATCTCCCCTCTGCAGTGGCTTTGTAAGGACTTTTATTATCCCCATTTTATGGTCAGGGAAACTGAGGCTGAGCGAGGTAGGTATAGGTGGCTTGCCTAAGGCCTGGATGACGGTGATATAACTCCTTAACCTTCTCAGCAACTTTTCAAAGGGACTGTTGACTTTCCCATTTTAGGATGTGCTAATTGAGGCCCCAAGTGGAGGCTCTGTGATGTGGCTTTTCCAAAACCACCTGCAAGGGAGGGTGGCGCTGGGGGCTTCCCGTCCCACAGCCCTGGCTCAGGCCCTCAGCTCCTCCGGATTCCAGGGTAGGGCAAGCGCTGCTGGCCCGGCGAGTCCTCCATCGGGGTGATCCAGAGTCTACGTGGGCCGCTCCCCGCGAGCCGGGTGGGACCCCTGAGGGGTGCGGAAGAGGTTGGCACTGCGGGCTGGACTCCACCCAACCAGATGTCCGCGGCACGGAGACGATGGATGGATTGATGGGTGGATTTTCCTTCTGGCAGGACAACTCCCAGAGCTCCGCTTTCTTTCTGGAAGGGTGGGAAGCGCCACCGAGGCGGAGGGGGCCGGCCGGATGCAGCAGAGCGCCCCCGCGCGGCCGGACTCAGGTGTGCGCGCGGCGGCCCGACTCCGCCGCGGGGCTCTGCGGGCAGAGGGGGCCTTGCAGGCCAGGCCGCGTCCTGGGACCCTGCCCAGCAGCCTTGAGACGGAGCTTCGAGGGCGACCCTAATTCTACCGAGGAGAAAGCAGGCAAGAGAAAAGTGCAAGGCTCCCTGGGTTCCTCAGCCGGGAAATGGGTCTCAGATGGGGTTTGCCTCCCTGCCATGTGCCGCCTCCCTGGGAGCTGCTGTAAGAGGCTGTCTAGCTCCTGCCGGAGCCCACTCTTGGAAGCGAGGCCCACAGTGCGGAAGGTGCTGGGTGTTCAGCCCTGCAGCTCTGGACAAGGCTGTGGCGGCTCATTACCCAGCAGGAAGCTGAGATGGGTACAGCAAGGCCAGTACTGAGCCTGGAAGCAAATTTCAGACTACTAGTACCTGGGCCTTCTGGCAAGATTCAGCCACGGACCACTGAGGGGGCACCGGCCTGTGCTACTAAGCTGGAGGTTCCCACGCTGGGTGGACAGGTCTGGGGTAGGCCACCCTCACCTTAGACACTCAGCCCCGTTTCTGACCTTCTGGGGCCTCCCCATGGCCAGATGCCTTTGGGTCCTTCCACTGCCCCCAGCGCTGTGCCCTGCCCTGGGCCAAGCAAGTTATGGGTCTGAGCCCTTTTCCTCAGGAAAGCCCTGGGTGGCTAGTTGCTGTCACTGCAGAGCCCCAGGGTCACTTTCAGGGAAGTGGCAGAGCTGAGCACTGAGTGGGGCCCATCTGACCTCTGAATTCTCCCTGCTGTACCCACCCCATGATGGGACACTTCCTTCAGGGAGGACTCCGTCCAGGCTGCATCTGGGCCCAGCACTGGAGCTGGGCATTCTGGGACTGGGCCCCCCGAACCGGCTCCGGTCTGATTGTGTGCTTCCCGGCACTTTCTGGGGGCCCTTGGCTCTCCACTTACGAGAGGGGGAACCTCTGAGCGCAGGATGGTGGTGATAACACACGTGAAGTGTGTGTTGAAGGTGTTTGCTGATGCTGTGTGGACGGATGTGGTTGCCTCCGCTGCCCCTTGTTGACCCGACACTGGCAACACCCTCCATCCCAGGCCACCCCCGTGTAGACCCGGCGCCCGCCTTGTCTCCCGCAGGGCTTGTCCTCTCCCGTCTTTGAGGGCTCCTCTCCGAGGGAAGGTACCGGCAGGAAATAAAAGCCATTTTTGAATCTGCTTGTAAGGATAGGCAGATTCTCAAGACACAGAAAGCACTAGCCATATAAGGAAAAGATGGATAATTGGACTATATTGCTAATGTCTGAAATTTTTTATAGTTACGAAAATTGAGGTATATTTGACATATGTGTTTCAGGTATATGGCATTGTGATTCCGTATTTGTGTATATTGTGAAATGATCACAGTAGGGCTGGGAACATCTGTCACTATACATAGTCACAGAAGTGGTTTTTTTTTTCCTTATGAAAACTTTTAAGATTTATTCTCTTTAGCAACTTTCAAACATGCAACACAGTATTATTAACTGTAGTCAGCATGTTATACATTATATCCCCATGACTTCCTTATTTTACAACTAGAAGCTTATACCTTTTTTTTTAAGTGTTTTTTTTTTTTTAATCTGTTATTGAGATGGAGAGAAACAGAGCATGAGTGGGGGAGGGTCAGAGACAGAGGGAGACACAGAATTCGAAGCAGGCTCCAGGCCCTGATCTAGCGCTCAGCACAGAGCCTGATGCAGGGCTTGAACCCATGAACCATGAGATGATGACCTGAGCCGAAGTCGGCCGCTTAATCCACTGAGCCACCCAGGCGCCCCAAGAGAAGTTTGTACCTTTTTACCCCTTTCCCCCACTGCCTCTGGTAACTGTCAGTTTTTCTTTTTTTTTTTTTTTTAATTTTAAATGATTTATTTATTTATTTTATTTTTGAGAGACAGCGCGAGCAGGGGAGGGTCAGAGAGAGAGGGAGACACAGAATGTGAAACAGGCTCCAGGCTCTGAGCTAGCTGTCAGCACAGAGCCCGATGTGGGGCTCAAACCCACGAACTGTGAGATCATGACCTGAGCCGAAGCCGGACACTCAACCGACTGAGCCACCCAGGCGCCCCAACTATCAATTTTTCTATCTACGAACTGGGTTTTTGTTTGCTTTTTAAGATTCCACATAATAAGTGAAATACTATGGTACTTGTCTTTGTCTGACCTATTTCACTTAGCATAATGTTCTTATGTTCCATTCTTATCACAAAAGGCAAGATTTCATTCTTTTTTTGGCTGAATAGTATTCCATTGTGTATGTGTGTACAAACCTATAGCATATATTATGTGCACGTATATATGTATAATACACACATTCATAATTTATATACATATAACATTCTCCTTACCCATTCATCCGTCAGTGACACCTGGCTGTTTCCATGTCTTGGATCTTACAAATAAAGCTGCGCTGAGCGTGAGCGGGCAGATATTTTTCAAGTTAGTGTTTTCTTTTTCTTCAGATAAATACACAGAAGGGGGATGCCTGGATCATATGGTCATTCTGTTTCTAATTTTTGAGGAAGCCCCACACGGTGTGCATAGCGGCTGCCCGGTCTGCGCGCTCACCGGCAGTGCACAGGGGCTCCCGTTGCTTTCCGTGCTCTCGAACACTTGCTCGCTCTTGTCTTTTTGATAGTCGCCATCTTAACAGGTGTGAGTGATGTCTCATTGTGGTCTTGACTTGCGTTTCCCTGATGATGAGTGATGTTGAGCATCTGTATGTCATCTTTGGAAAAATGTCTATTCAGATCCTCTTCCCATTTCCAAATCAGATGCTTAGGGTTTTTGCTGTTGATTTGTAGGAGCATAACTTCAGTTCATCAATAGACACTATTAAAAGGGAGGAGAGGCAAGCCATAGTTGGGAGGGGATATTTGTGTGTGTGTGTGTGTGTGTGTGTGTGTGTATGCACAAACACATATATATACACATGTATGTGTGTATATATAGCATATATATTTTTTAAGGATTTATTTTGAGAATATATAAGAACTTAAGAAACAAAGTAAGAAAAAGACAATACAGTAGAAAATGGGTGAGAGACTAGGTCTTCACAAAGGATATTCAACTGACCAATAAACAAATGAACATGTGCTCAACCTCATTAGTCAATAGGGAAATGCAGTCAGATACTACTTCCTATCTGAGATGGCTAATTTTCCAAAGTCTTAAGTTTTGTTAAGGATGCGGAACAACTGGACTTTCTGTGCATTGCTGGCGTGAGTGTAAGTGGCTAGAGCCCTTTTAGAAGACCGTTTGGAGGCGTCCCCAGTACTGAAGACGTGCCTCCTCTGTGGGCCCGCAGTTTCCGCTCCTGACCGTTCTGATCCCAGTGGCGATGTGTATGCACGTCCACCAAACGCTGTATGTGCTCGGCGTCCGCAGGGCTGCCGACAGCAGCCCCAAACTCAAACGACCCAAACGTCCACTGGCGGTGGAGTGGACTGGAGAAACTGCACATTCACACTGTGGGCTCCTGCCTGCCAAGGAGGGAAGGCACCCCTGCCACGTGTGCCTGGGTGAACCTCACACTGCCCTGCTGAGGGGGAGGGCCAGGGACAAAAGAGGCAGGGGCCCCATGATTCCATTTACAAAAGATTCAAAAACAAAACTGATCTGGGGGTCAGAGTCAGGCCAGTGCTCCTGTGCCTCTGAGGGGTGGTGGCGGGTGGGCGCTGAGGGGTCTTCTATGCCATGTGAGGTCCGTTTCTTGGTCTGGGCTGGTTACATGGGTGCGTTCAGTTTGTGAGTATTCACCGTGTAGTACACTTATGATTTGGGCACCTTTTTTGTACGAATGTTACCCTTCAGTAAAAAAACCCAAAAACCCACACGTAAAAGAAAAGAAAGCAATGGAATGACGGCAACACAGCACCATAAACCCACTGGCCTTAGCTGAAGTCATCCACTCCCGGATGAGTGAGAACCACTGACACCCTCGTGCCGTCAATGTCCTCCACGGCGGGCCCCCATTTCTCCAGTGAGGGGTGCTCGCTGTGAGGGGGCCCCTGCAAGGCTGGACAACTCTGGGCACACAGAGATGTGCTTTCCTGCTGTGTCCACTCGTGGATCCAAACCCTGTCCCCTGAAGTCACGTCCAATCAGGCTTCTCCCTCTTGTCCTCATAGCCCACGTGCTCACCAGGGTTTGGAATTGACATCTAAGGTTTGTCCTCTGATTGGGGTGAGGTGGTATCTCAGTTTCTCCCAGACATTCACTCTGTCTTTTTAAATTTATTTTTGAGAGAGAGCACGAGCGAGCGAGCACACAAGCAGGGCAGAGACAGAGGGGGACAGAGGATCTGAAATGTCTGTTTCAGCCCAGTGTGGGGCTTGAACCCACGAACTGTGAGATCATGACCTGAGCTGAAGTCGGGCACTCAACCCACTGGGTCCCGGGTGCCCTACACAGTCTCTTTTTAAATTGACCTATAATGAACTTGTTTCTTTTTCTAGAATTCTTCTATCACTTTCAACATTTTATATTTTTCCAGATACTTAACATAGGGTTCATGATGATAATCTTGTTAATTTGGTGTATCTGGGGTTATTTCTTGTTTTGATTTTTATTTGTATCGTCTCTTTCCAGAAATTTGTCTTTTGCTCTTTACAAAGAAGAAACTGACTGTTCACATTTCTATTTGTTTCCTCTATTTCACTGTCTTACCGTCATTTCTTCCTGTTTCTTTGTATTCACCTTCTTCAACTGAAAGTTGAGGTTGGTTGTTTTCAATTTTTCTTGTTTTCGGATAAATTTAGACTAAGTTTTGTTGCACTTACTGCTCAGTGGTATCCTGAAGACCCTGACCTGTGTAGGTATTTCACCATCATTCCGTGCTGAGATTTCAGTCATTTCCCTTATGATTTTCTCTCGCTCAGTTGTGTGTTTTCCAGTTGTATGTGATTTTAAGGAGCTACTGTTTTGTTATACATTTCTAATCCAACACCAAAATCAGAGACCATCTTAGGTATGATGTTGGTGGTTTGGACTTTATTGAGACTTCCTCAGTGGTTTAGTGCATAGTAAATTTTAAGAGGATATGAATTCTATCTTGGGTTGAAAGTGCTGTGCTTATTATTTAGGCTATTCGGATTTTTTATCTGTCTGCTCATGTGTATTAAAAAAATTCTTTTCTGAGAGATGGTGTGAGGGGGAGAGGCAGAGGGGCAGAGAGAAAGAGAGAATTAATGGTTCAATAGCTGTGTATCCCGAGGAGTAGTCACCACAATAAATCTACTTAATATCTGTTACCCATACATAGTTAACATTTTTTTTCTTGTGAGGAGAACTTTAAGATCTGTTCTCTTAGCCACTTACAAGTATGCAATACAGCGTCATTAGCTCTAGTCACCATGTTGTCTGTATGCTACATCCCCATGATTATAATTGCAAGTGTGTACTTTTTGAGCCATTTTCTCCTGCTCCCACCCTACTGCCAGAGGGCAGTGCCAACGTGTTCCCTGTATCTGTGAGCTGGTTTTTTTTTTTTTAAACATACCTATAAATGAGATCATACAGTATTTGTTTTTGTCTGACTGACTTCACTTAGCACAACGCTTTCACGTTGCCTCCATATTGTCACAAATGGCGAGATTTTATTTTTTTATGGTGGGATATTTTTAAGTTGTATATACACACCACATCTTCATCCATTCACCCACTGATGGAAACTGAGGCTGCCGCCAGGTCTTGCCTGCTGTAAATAATGCTGCAGTAAACACAGGGGTGCAGATAGCTTTCCAAGGGAGTGTCTTCCCTTTCTTCAGATCAATACCCAGCAGTGGAACTGGTGGGTCATAGGGTCGTTCTATTTTTAGTTCTTTGAGGAATCTCCATACTGTTTTCCATAGTGGCCGCACCAGTTTACGATCTCATCAACAGTGAACACGGGTTTTTCTACATCCTCTCTAACACTTGCTATGTCTTGTCTTTTTGATATTGGCCGTTCTAACAGGTGTGAGGTGATATCTCCTTGTGGTTTTGATTTGCATTTCCCCATCGAGGGTGATGTTGAGCATCTTTTCATGTGTCTGTTGACCATCTGGATGTCTTTAAAAAAATGTCTATTCTGGTCCTCTATTTTTTAATCAGATTGTTTCATTTATGTTTTGCTATCAAGTTGTATGAGGTAGGAGTTCTTCATATATTTGGGATATTACCACCTAATGAGATACATGACTTGAAAACATTTTCTCTCATGTAGTAGGTGGCCTCTTGGTTGTGTTGATGGTTTTTTCTGCTGTGCAGGAGCTTCTTGGTTTATGTAGTCGCACTTGTTTATTTTTGCTTCTGTTGCCATTGCTTTTGGAGTCAGATAAAAAAACTTGCTAAGGTTGATGTCCAGATGCTGACTGCCTTGCTTTATTCTAGGAGAAAGTTTCATGGTTTCAGGTCTTACACTTAAGTCTTTAATTAAACATGGTATAAGAAAATGGTCCAGTCTTTCTTTTGCATGTGGCTGACCAGTTTTCCCAACACCATTTATTATAAAGACTGTACATTCCACATTGTATACTATTGGTCCTTTGACCTAAGTTAATTGATCATCATAGGCATGGGTTTATTTCTGGGTTCTCTCTTCTGTCCTATTGATCTATGTATCTGGTTTATGCCAATACCATACTATTTTGATTACTATAGATTTTTAATATAGTTTGAAATCAGGGAGTGGGATGCCTTCAACGTTGTTCTTTTTTCTTAAAATTGCTTTGGCTATTTGGGTCTTTTGTGGTTCCATACACATTTTAGGATCCTTTGTTTTAGTTCTATGAAAACGCCATTGGAATTTTGATAGGGGTTGCACCAAGTCTGGAGATTGCTTTGGGAAATACATTTTAACATTAATAATTCTTCCAGTCCATGAACATGGAATGTTCATTTATTTGTGTCTTCTTCAGTTTCTTTCATCAGTGTCATAATTTTCAGTGTAGTGGTCTTTCACTTCTTGGGTTAAATTTATTCCTAGGTATTTTATTCTTTTTGATACAATTACAAACTGGATTGCTTTCTTAGTTTCTCATTGTGACAGCTCATTATCAGTGTATAGAAATGCAACTGATTTTTGTATTTTGTATTTTACTGAATTCATTTATTCTAACAATTTTTTAGTGGAGTCTTTAGTAGGATTTTCTCTATACCCTATCATGTTGTCTGCAAATAATGACAACTTCTTTCTTCTGAATTTGGATGTATTTTATTTGTATTGCCTAATTGCTCTGGCTAGGCCTTCTTATACTATATTGAATAAAAGTGGTGAGAGTGGGCATCCTTGTCTGATTCCTGATCCTGAAAGCTTTTCACCATGGAGTATGTTAGCTGTGGGCTTGTCTTGTAAGGCCTTTATGATGTTACAGAGAATATATGGGTATAGGAAAGGGAACATATAGGTACATTCCCTTTATACCCACTTTGTTAAAAGATTTTTATCATTAATGGATGTGGAATTTTGTCAGACGCTTTTTCTGCATATAGTTTAGCCTGATTTCATTGATGTGGTGTAGCATTGGTGGCTTTGCAGATGTGGAACCATCTTTGCATTCCTAGAATAAGTTCCACCCAATCACAGTATATGATCCTTTTAGTGCATTATTGAAATTGGTCTCCAAATATTTAATAAGGGTTTTTGCATCCATGTTGACTAGAGATATTGGCCTGTAATTTTCTTATGGTGTTTTTGTCTATGGGGTCATGCTGGCCTCATATTTGCTTATGTTTTATCAATTCGTCTGGTTTCTGGGGGAGGTGCGGTAAAGTCTTCAAGTGTAATTGCTGGTTTACAGGTTTCTTTTCCTCGTTGGCCTGTCCGTGTTTCAGCACTGATGGGCAGGGGCAAGTTGCTTTGAATAAGCCCCTAATGTTTCCAGTGCCCTCCTCTCTTGGGGGCTAGCTTTTGTTTATACTAAACTCATGCTGTCTGGTCTGTCTGTTCTTCTGTTGTTGGTCGGTCAGCTTCCTGTGTTCCTTTTGTGGACCAGCTCTTCTGGGGTCTGTTTTTCTCCTGTGGATTTATTCTTTTGGACTCTTGGTGATTCTTAAAGCATTTTTTACAATGTTTATTTTTGAGGGGAGGGGAGGGGCAGAGACACACACACACACACACACACACACACACACACACACACACACAGAATCTGAATCAGGCTCCAGGCTTCTGAGCAGTCAGCACAGAGCCCGACGCAGGGCTTGAACTGAGTTCATGACCTGAGTCAAAGTCAGCCGCTTAACCGACTGAGCCACCCAGGTGCCCCACTTGGTGATTCTTAATTTCGGCTGCACACTGGCATCACCTGGGGAAACTGAAAAATGACGGACTCATGGGTCCCTCCCCTAGGGGTTCTGGTTTCACCGATCTGAGTGTGGTCTGGGCACAGGATGTCTCTAGGAGATTCCATTGTGCAGTTAAGGTTGTGAATCTTGTGCCCCCTCCAGAGAAGGATAAAGAGGGAGTGGGGATGGATGTGTCTTGGCTGTTCAGCTGTGCCCATGTCTTCCTCTGGGCCTTTCCCCTTAGGGAGATCCAGACCCAAAGGGAAGGGCCAAGACCTCTGCCCAGTACCACTTTTCCCAAGACCCATGTCTCTGGACACTTACCTGGCCCAAGGTGTGGGGAGAAGAGAGGGAAGGAGCTTAGGGGTCCAAGCTGCTGTTTTCGTAGTGAAAGGATGACACGAGCCACCCAGTGCAGTGTGTGTGTGTGTGCGCGCGCGTGTGTGCGTGCGTGCACGTGGAGATGAATGCGCACAACCAGCATATTGCGCCCCCTCCCCACCATCTCTCATCTGTGCCATGGGCCATCTTGCCCTCTGGCCTGCTGCTTTTCCCAGCCCCAACCTTCCCTGGGTTTAGTGCTGGCTCCTGTGATCCTCTGATGGTTTTCTGGCTGCCCCTTGCATTGGGCTCGAGGGGGAGAACTAGCGGCATGTGGCCGCTCACCCGCCTGCTGCACACCCATCGTGGGCCTTGTTGGGTGCAGTGGCTTCAGAGACAGGCTGAGGACCCAGTTCTCTTGTCTCTGGTCGCTTTGGGGCCAGCATCGGGACTTGTCCAGGGAGGGCCGTGGCTGGCCATCACAGTCCTTGGGATGGTCATAAACCTCGCGGCAAGGGCCACTGGGGCCCGTTCCTGGGCTAGTGGCATGGGGTCCAGCCCACCTGTCGTCCTCCCCACTTTGAGGAAGTCAGCTAGCATTTGCTCTTGATGGTTTTTATTCAAGGCCGGTGCTGGGTGTCTGGTTTGTGCACACACATGGCTGCGGAGGAAGGTGTCACAAATGAGACCAGTTCCCCTTCCTTCAGGAGCAGATGGCCTGATGGAGGGATCGGGGGGGGGGGGGGGCTGCAGTGTTACCCAGGGGTCGCTGGTTCCAGTGTGCAAGGTAGGGAGTGGCTTGAAGGGGAGGAATGTTAGCTTTGCCTCCAGGGGGTCCAGCAGGACCTCACAGAGGAGGTGTCTGAGCAGAGTCTTAGAGGATGAACAAGCTTGACCAGGCAGAAAAGTGAGAGAAAGGCATCTTAGGGGGAACAGCATATGCAAAGGCAAAGGAAGTACAGAGTTTAGGGTGTGAAGAACCATGAAAAGTCCACCAGGGAGGTTTGCAGGAGGTGAGGCTGGGGCAGGAGGCAGGGTCAGACCCGGAAGGATGGTGTTGGGGAACCTGAGGGACTCCGGCTTCATTCTTAGGGGGAGGGGTGAAGTGTTGTAAGCAGAAGCATCTCGTTAGCTGGCTATGAGGAGGATGGCTGGGAGGGGAAGGTGCTGGGGGCAGGGGACCGGCTGAGGGGCTGGCGCTGTAATCCAGGTGAAAAGTGCCAAGGGGCAGAATTTAAAAAGGAGCAGCAAGAAGGGAAAATAAATAGTGGCCAAATTGGCATGGGTAGAGGAGAGAGCTGATCACAGGTGGCTCCAGGTCGGGCAGCTCTGTGGGAGACGGTGGGGCCCATTCCAGGACCCAGAGGCAGGAGAAGGGGAGCAGTTCTGGGCTTGTGGGAGATGGTGGGCTCTGCTTGGGATGTGCCGAGGTCAAGGTGTACCACCCAGGTGGGACCTCCCTGGTGGGCCGGCAACAGAGCTAAGCACAGTTACAGACATAGGCTGCCCGGCGGCCGGAAAGGGAGGGAAAGGTCAGGGCGGCACTCGGGGAGCCCAGAGATACAGGGATGAGCCAGGGTGGCCAGGGAAAACACAAAACAAAAATCAAGCAGATGCGGGGGGAGGGGGGGAGTGGGAGAGACATGGCAGGGGTGAGTGGGGATGGACCCCAGGTGGGGACCTCCGTGCTCTTGGCTCACTGCTGACTCCCCGGTGCTGGGCTCAGGGCCTACATGTAGAAGGTGCTCTTATAACACGGCTGGAGAGGACAGACGGACAGGTGCGTGAACGCTGCTCCGCCCATCTCTGTGTCTTCTGCCTGTGGCACAGAGCTGCTGACGGAATGCTTTTCCATCTCCCTGGGAAGAGGTGCCACCCCTCCCCCTACACGCTCGGGCTCCCCTGTAAGCAGATGCCTCTGCAGGGTCTAAATAAATTAGAGCCGCTCCTGATACTTTGTGATCACACACCCCCTCGCCCCCCAGGCCGGAGCCGCTGGGGCCGAAAGGGTCACCTGACCCGGGCTAGCCAATCAGTCCTGGGACTCTTACCTCTGCAGCTTCTCATCAGAGACGTGTACACCCGAGTGGCTGTGTATACACACGGGTGTACGCACCGTGCACGCTGGCGCACAGGGCACATGGGGAGGAGGCCCGAGTGTGAGAGAGCTAGAAGCAGCCGCTCCGGTGGAGGCAGATGAGGCAGAAGCAGGTGCCGCCTGGCTGCATCCTGCTTTGGGCTCCAAGTTTCCTCCGGGTCTGGCCACTAACCCTGCCCTGGTCTAGGCTGTTGGATGTAGGTGTTGGTTTCTTGCTGCCCTGAGGCCTGGGAGCTGCCTGGGCTCTGGGGAATCCGTTTGTCTGTCTGAGCAGTGCAGGAGGCCTCTTGCAAACGGGCTCTGTGTCCTGGATGTCAGAGGCCACCACGTGAACTTCCTTGGTGACTTAGCACTAGGCCGTGGATGGCCACAGAACACTTGCCCCAAAGAAAGGGCCCGCATGTCACACAGTCTCTGCTTGTGCCCAGTGCCCTGCGAACTCCTTCGTCCCCTCTTCCCGCGGAAGGCCGTGAGGGACGCACGGTCTCATTCTCTGGGTGCCGGGTAACCGTGGCGTCCATGTGGTCAGGACATGGCTGAGCCAGAATCTGAGTCCAGCTCTTCAAACTCCACGCTGAGTGTTCCTTGTGGGTCTCTCGTGGAATTCTCTGAGCTGCTTTTCCTCGCTCTTGAGAGATGCCAGAGGTGGGGGTCCTAGGCTGGAGGCACAGACACTTGGGGGCTCTCCTGGTCCTAATGAGAGCTGCGCTAAAGGTGGCCCCATTCTGAGTCTGTTGTAAACAGGGCTGGAGGCAGCGACAGCTCCGATTTTCACGTCAAGTCCAAAAATGCAGACACCACTTCCAAAGCAGGCAAAGAGCTTTGACAGATCTGAACTGATGGCCCCGGCGCGGAGCCCTGGGCGGGGTCCCGCAGGCCCCTGGTCCCTTCCCGGGCATTCGGAGTGGCGTCTTGTGAGCAGGTGGGCCGTCGGGACGGGGACCTACGTCATGGGGGCTGCATGTCCTCTGAGCAGCCTGGCCTCCCTGGAGCCTGTGCCGCCGCCAGGCCCGGGTGAGCCGCACAGGACAGCGCGTCCTTGCCTGCGGCCTGCTGAGGCGCTCCGTGTCACATGCTTTTATGCAACTGGAGTTTTCATCTTCAAGGAGCACTCCTGAGGGTTGTTCCCCAGAACAGCAGGGCTTTCTAGGCCCTCCTGGATTCCGCGGGTTCATAACTGGGCCGCCTTTCTAGAGGCTGGGAAGGCCGGGGAGGCTGTCCCCCACTCTCCCTCCCCCCCCATGGCATCTGGGAGGAGCCTGGGGAGGACGCGGAGCCCCGAGCCTCCCCAGGGGCGCTGGCCGCCCTCCAGCAGCACCACAGCAGCAAGCTGGGAAAAGGTTAAAACAAACATTTATTTAACAAATTATATTAAGACAATCACACAGTGAAACTTCCCTTCGCCAAATATGAGAGTCACCTCAAATAAATACAGGAAGGACGTTGTCCCCGTGGTAAGGGCACAGCGGCCTGGCCGAGGCCCCAGTGTCACAGGGCAGCTAGTGCGCCTCTTGCTGGGAGAACAGAAGCCCTGTCTCGTGGTGACAGCCGCTGGGGGGCGGCATTCGGCACGGGCAGAGAAAGGGAAAGACCTGAGGGCTCCAGGACTGATGCAGTGCCTGGCTGTGTACCCCTTGCTGGCACTCAGCTGGGTCCAGGCCCTGCTTTGCCCTCGGGCTCCCGGTTCTCAGGGGAGCCCTCGTCTGGTGGAGGGAGCAGGCAGGGGGGGTCACGCCCTTCTCCGAGTACCGTGGCACATTGGGGTGGCGACACTGTCATGCTCGGAGCAGCACAGCTGGTGGCGCTGGGAAGCCCTTTACTGGACGGGCACCGTGGCTCTGGGGCCCGAAGCCTATCTGTCACTTCCCAGCTTGGGCTGTGGACGGGTTGCCACCACTTCATCTCTAACCAGGAGCAACTAAGAGCCACTTCTGGGTACTTGTTTGAGGGGGGAAAATAGGAGAAAATGTGCTTAAAGAGGAGAAATGTGCTAGCGCCTGACCAGGAGCAGGTGCTTAGTACGTGTTAGTCCGTGTCACCCGCTGCACTGCCTTTCAGAACGACACAGGGTGGGGGTGGGCGCAAATGTCAGAGCCTCTGGCGGCCAGCCGTGCAGGGTCAGAGCTTCCAGCCAGGCAGACGGGCGGTCAGGGGGTTGTGACCTGGTCCCAGCTCTCCCAGGGGCAGGCGGCGTGGCCCATATCGGTCCCTGGCCTTGGGGCGGGGAAAGCCTTGATAAAAATTTGCAGAAGAACATGGAGCTCCCCACTTCCCCCTTATACCCACTGGGCCATGTCCAGGGTTTTGGAGAGAGAATGCGTTTTTAGAGGGAAGAGAAGATGGGGGGAGCCTGTGCTCTGGTTGGTCTCTGGGGGAGCAGGGGCCCGGCCGCTGCCCTCCACACTTCCAAGGACCCTTATCCCTCCCTCCCGAAGGGCCACAGGGGAAAGAAAAGGTCGCTCCATCCCAGGGGTGCACCAGGGGTCCAGGGTGTCCCTGTGTCTGCACACGCCCCCCTCCCCCCGCTACTGTCATCACACACTTGCTCTGCTGGGAGCAGCCTAAAATCTACCACAGACACCAACCTTTCCCTAACAGGGTTGCTGCCAAGTGTCCTAATGGTTTAGGGTGACGTTCAGTCACCGCTACACGTAGCTTACATCTACCGTGCCGTGGAGGCCATGACCCAGCCCACGTCCACAGCCGTCTGCCCTCTTCCTGGTGACCCTGCCGTCCCTGTTCTCCATCCGTCCCGTAAATGCAGCATGGCCTGGGGCTCGGGAGGACAGCCACCCTCCCTGCCCGGCTCCTTCTTGCACCCGGACTTGGGCTCCCACAAGGTCGTCTTTGGGACCCCGAGAGCTGGCCGTCAGTCCAGGGCGAAGGGCTGCCAGCTGCTGCGTGTCAGACGGCAAGCTTCCAGTCAGGCGGGGAGCAAAGCGCACAGACCCAGTGCATGGGACAGAAGGAATCAGGGCCGTCCCTCAGTTGGGCTTGGGGTCACAGGTCACGTGGTTTTGGAGCAGCCACCCATGCACCAAGCAGCAGGAGACCCAGGTTCTCCGGGGCCCCTCTAGTTCCCCAGACACACAATCAGCTTATCTCCACGGTCCATTCAAGAACAGCTCAGCACTCGCTCCTTCTTGGTTGAGCACTGTAGTCCTTGGCCTCCTGGGCCCTGGGGGATCCACTGCCTGCCCCTTCTTGCCACTTTGCTGGGTGGGAGGCACAGGAAGGCCATTGCCACCAGGGGCGACCCGGGTCTGGGCAAAGGGAGGGAGAGGTGACCGCGTCCCTACTGCACAGAAATCGGGAAGTATCGCCATGAAGATCCAGAGGTGACAGGCGGGAGGTGGCAGAGCTGGTGGCAGATACGGGAGGTATTTCTGCCCCGCCCCCTCTTGGTAGCTGGCGGCCACCCTCCACACTGCTGGCCAGGTCAGCCCCAGCCACCACGTGCCGTCCCAGGAGCCACGGGGAGGCGGGGACCGTCCCTGGCTGGGGCTCTGCTGTGCTGTCTTCGTGGTGGGGAACCTCACTGCTCTCCATGGCCCCCTCCCCCCAACCTCCCGCCCTCCGGTGACCTTGGAGGTGGGAGATCCCGGCATGCTATGGAATTAAGACTGACCCTGGTGACTGGAGCAGGCAGGCTGTCGGGGGGAGGGTGGCAGCCCTGTTCTCATGGCGAACCTGCGTGGAGCTGAACTTGGCAGCCAGCACTGGGAGAGAGGCCAGTGCGGCCTCTGGCCAGCTGTGGCAGAAATGTCCATGCTGCCCCAGTTCGATGACTGGGCTCAGACGGACTTTTAAAAACCACTCTTGCTGTTGGCAGAGCCGGTCGAGATGCAGCCTGGCTGAGAAGCTGGGTGACCGCGGGGCCACGTCCCCCTGAGGCTGGACACCGGCTCAAGGGTCTCTTCCCCGTAGCCCGGGGGGTGTCTCTGGGTCAGGGCACGGGGCCAAGGCAGCCGGCACACGGGCACTGCATGGGTGAGCCCTTTAGGAGGAACAGGCTGAATGGTGGGTGAGCACAGTGTCCTGGGCGGCCAAACTCACCTCCAAGCAAGCACCAGGTCCCTCGGCCTCTCGTCCAAAAAGCAAGTCCTCTGTGGGGACAGCCGAGTGGCTGCTCCCTGACCTCCGCATGTCCAGTATGTGAACTGGGGGCTGAGTCTGAGGGGTGGCACCGGTGGGGCCAGGGGCCTCTCGGGGACCGCAGGCCTCTTCCTCCCTCGTGTCCTCAGGGCGTGTGCTGTCATGGGTGTGAGGGCCGGTTTGCCGGTGGCCCTGGGTCGGGGTGCTGGCAGAGTCCTGGAGGGGGCGTGCCGAGCTGCCACCCACCTCGGGTTCCCAGAAGGAATGTGCCAACCTAGTGGCAGTCAGAGCGAGCCAGTGGGTCACTGGGCAGCACCGGCACCTGTGCAGGGCCCTCGGGGGACTCCTGCGGGGGTGGGGTGGTGTGGAGGAGGCTGGTGTCACACAGACACACTAGGAGCCACTGGTCACTATAGCAAACACAGGTTAGTCGCGATTATGAACAGTGTCCCCGGGGAGGCAGGGGTGGCCCGTCAGGCAAGCCGATGGCCGAGGACGTAACCGCTCAGCGTCTCCCAGATGAGCCCCCAGGGGGGGTGAGGGCAGGAGGGACCGGACGGGGCGTGGGAGGGGCGCTCAGGAGTCTGGGTGGCTGCGTCTTCTGCCCCGCGGTGGTGTGGCGGCCGGGCTCAGGACTGGGGGACCTGCTGGCAGCGCGTGGGGCTGGGTGGCAGCCGGGCGGCGGCGCTCTGCTCCGTGCGGAAGCTGTACTCGTACTGCGGGAGGGAGTGGGCGGAGAGCAGGTCAGTGGGACCCCGAGCACGGACTCCCCACTCCCCGCTGCTGCCGCGGGGGGCCGCCCGGTCGTGAGGACGGATTCCCGTGCTAGGGGCTGCGGTGCCCAAGGCCAGGCACTGACCCTGGGCCGGGCTGCCTGCCGGGAGAGGGTCGCACCGGGTAAATGCCATCCCACCGCTGACCAGGGGCCGGCGACAGTCACAGGGCACCCTTGGACTCTGTGCTGAGCACGGCTGCCGACACCCCGCGAGATGCAGGGAAGGGGCAGCACCCCACACGTGCGAGGACCGTCCTGAGTGCCCAGAGCTGCCCCCTGACGGGTGTGTGACCGTCCTGGTTAACGGATGAAGGCCCTAGGCTCCCAGCAGTAGTGCCCACACCGGTGCCCAGTCTGGGCCAGGGTGGCACCCAGAGGGGCACACTTGTGCACCTCATACTTAAGACTGAAGCTCACCTGACCCCAGGGCTGGAAGCGCACACAGGTCGGCGGGCTCTGAGTCTGATGGAGACTCAGAGAGGCAGGGCCCTCTGCTCGGGGGGAGGGGGCCCCGCAGTTCCCCCCTGATGGCCCGGTGGGCATCCAGGCGTGGGGCTGGTGTGCCAGGCAAGAGCGGACACAGGCGAAGAGTGCCCTCCTGCAGACACGGGCCTGCCGGCCTGAGCCACAGGGGCTGGGGGTGGGGGGGGGCCTGTGGCCAGCAGCCCGGTCCGTTATGTGCCGAAGCCGCCGTGTGGTCCTAGGGGTTTAGGAGTGAGGAGCTTGGATCAGGTCAGTGGTCGTTAGACATTTTTTTAAGTGTTTATTTTTGAGAGAGCGAGCAGAGGAGGGGTGGGGATAGAGGGTCTGAACCAGGTTCTGTTCTGCTGACAGCAGAGAGCCTCATGTGGGGCTCGAACTCGAAAACCGTGAGATCTTGACCTGCGCCGAGGTTGGGGCTGAGCCCACAGGCGCCCCTGTGAAACATTTGAAAACGTATCTAAAGACTTTTGGGCAGTAGAACTGCCCTAAAAAGGGGCTTCTCTATGTAAAAACAGAGCAGAGTGGAGCCGCCGTGGTTGAACTTGGCCTCCAGCTGAGGCTGTTTCCTCAGGGACACTGTGGGGAGGTGGGTATGAGGTCTGGCCTGGCCCCTGCCCCCAGGTGGGCTGCCTACGGCACGGAGAACAGCTAAGTGCTGACGGCTTTAGGGGTCCGTCGAGAATGACAGCTTTCCCTCAAGCAGGAAGGGTGGGGAGGCAGAGGCAGCCCCGCAGCCACCCCTGCTTGGGGACCCCAAGGGCTGAGCCAGGACAGGCGGACCCCAGATGTGTGCTGGCCCCATCCTGTCTGGAGTACCTCAGCGCCGCAGCTGTGACTGTGGTCCCTACAGCCATCTGCCGCCAGGGGGACGGGAGGGAAAGAGGTGGAGGGTGACGCACACAGGTCTCTGCCCCTCTCTGAACCTCAGTGAACCTATCTCTAAAGTGGGGTCACATTACGAAGTGCTGGGGTGCTTAGGTGGCTCAGCCGGTTGAGCCTCTGACTCTTGATTCGGGCTCAGGTCATACCTCACGGTTTGTTGGTTCGAGCCCCAGGTTGGGCTCTGTGCTGATGGCTCAGGGCCTGCTTGGGATTCTCTCTCTCCCATTCTCTCAAAAATAAATATGAAAAAGGAAAAATGCTGGCGAGGCTGTGGAGAAAAGGGAACTCTTGTGCCCTGCTGGGAACACAAACTGGTGCATCACCCGGAGGATCCTCAGAAAACCGAACCATCGACCCAGCAGCGCCACTGAACTCCAGCTCAGCCAGATGTCTGCACCCCCACGTTCCCTGCAGCGTCGTGGAGAGTGGCCACGCCAGAGACAGCCTCGCGCCCTCTGACAGATGAAGAGGTGGCGGGTGTATACATGCCGCGGGACACTACTCAGCCATAAAAATCGAAATCTTGCCATTTGCAACAGCATGGCTGGACCTTGAGGGCACTGTGTGCAGTGAAAGAAGTCTGAGAAAGACACCAGGTGACTTCACTGTGGGATCTAAAAAAAACCACCCCCCCACACTTCCAGGTACAGAGAACAGATCGGGGCTCCCCAGGGGGAGGGTGTGTGGATGGGCAACAGGGCTCAAAAGGTACCGATTCCAGTTGTAAAATAAGTCACAGGGAGTCACATACGGCATGGCGACTAGGGGTGGTGCTGATCAGGAAGTTGCTAAGCACAAACCCGAAAGGTTCCCAGCACAAACATTTGTAACCACAGTGACAAATGCTGACTCACTGTGATTATTTTGCAATCTGTATGAATATGGATTATGTTGTGCACCTGAAGCTAGTGGCGTATGTCAGTTAAGCCTCGCTGAGAGGTGGGGTCACAATCTACTCCCAGGGCCAACTGGGAAGACGGAGTGAGCTACTGCAGGCTATGGACCGGGCAGGCACTCACTGCACATCTGTTGGCTACTTTGGAAAATCTATTAAAGCAGCTCCCAACCTGCTCACTTTTGGGCGCCCTGGTGACCAGGGCAGAGGCCACGGCTGGACTCCCACCCCAGGAGGCTGGCCCAGGGGCCGGTGCCAGACAAGGCTGCCTTTGGAGCAAAGTCTGGGACAATACCGCCACCTGGTGGCTGCTCAGGTGCATCGCGACAGGGCAAGGTTCCTCGGTGATTCCACCAGCACCCACCACCTCGCTGGGCACTGGGGCCACAGCATGTGCAGGCCAGCGCCATTAGCCCAAGTGGGCAACACAGGAGGAAAGGCAAGGTGTGGGAGAACATGAGTGGCTTCTTCCAGTGGCTGAGGGGGGTCTCCAGCGGCACCCAAGGGAAGGAGCCTGGCTGGGGAGACAGATGTGGGGATGTTTCAAGAGAAGCACACTGCCCAGCACTTGGGGGTGGAGGACCCGGAGGTGTGGCCAGTGAGGAGAGCAGAGGGAAGGCAGGAGCGCCCGGGTGGCAGAGGCTGGGGATGGGGTCACTGGAACACCGAGTGGCCTCCTTAGTAGAAGCAGTTCTGGGTGGACACAGGTTCAGAGAAGCCAGTGTGGACTGGTGGGTGGGGCTACCCTCAGGGGCCAGGAGAGAGGGCACCCAGGGCCAGAGGCATGGCAGGCACACGTAGAGCCCCTGGCAGAGCGCAGATCCTGACGCTGAAGGTCTAGGGTGGAGCCCAAGATCCTACACTTACAACCCACTGCCAGGTGACCTGCTGCTGCTGTTCTGGGGACTAGTTCAGGCAATTCTGTGGCCCAAACAGTGGGGCGTGGGAATGGATGTGGGCGCGCATGGACAGAAAGGTCAGGGCTGGGGATGCTGTGGGAGGGACCTCACTCTGGGGCTCTGCTCTGGCTGCTCTGGGGCCATGCCTGGGAGATGTCCGCCCGGGGCCGTGGACAGAAGGCACCTTGCAAAGCAGGAAGTCCAGGATGCACACACTGCCTTTTCCTGATTCACAGCCCGCGCATGCCCCTCCCCCGCCCCCCTACTAGCAGGCCTCGGCTCCTGGTGCAGCGCACAGATTGCCACCCCCCTGCCCCCTTCCTACCCTTGGGAGCTTTCCCTTTTTAGGTTATCGTGGCTGCAGAAAAGCATTACCGCCCTACCCCCACGTCTTGTTTTCTCTAACTCCCCAAATGAAATTTCAACATATGTCCCCAGACATAATCCCCCTTAGGCTGCGGATAACCCTTCCCACAGACACTGTCTTCTGCCCGGGATTGCTGGCCCCAAAGTGTTTGCCCAAGAGACTAGGGCCGCTTCTGGAAGGTCTTTCACTCCCTTGGGCAAACAGCAAGTACCTTTGAAGGTGGATTTGGGCCCGGATCTGTTTACTCAAGACATTAGTCTCCTGCATAAGGAAAACCTGCACTCGCGTACAAACAGCAAATCCTTTTTGAATTAAAAAAAATTTCAATTAAAAAGCATTTGGGGTCGCAGAGCTGAGAGCCCAGCTGAGCAGCGCCGGGTCATGGCGCCCTCTGGTGGGCACAGGCCATCACAGCAGCTGGGCCTGGCGGTCTCTCCGGGAAAGAGATGTCACTGTCAGGGACTCTCTTTGGGGCTTTCTGGGGGCCCGGGGACCGCGTGCCTCTGTCTGGGAGACCCTGCAGCTGAGGCATCAGGCCTCTCTAGCTGCAGTGCGTGTGCCCCAGCTTCCAAAAGCCTTTTGCCATAGTAAGGGCCTCATCCCGGTAAGTGGGAGACCTTACCGGGTCTGGGCTTCCAGCCGCACTGTGGAGGCAGAGTCGCTTAGGCCCAGCCTTGCTGGCTCAAACCCTCACCCGTCACAAAGGTGTGAGAACCACCGGAGACAATTTGTGTGAAAGCACCCTGAGAATGAAGAAGCCCGTCCTCCTGATGCATCGGAATCAAGATTTTTTAACCACAGCCACTGAGGCCCGGGCGCTGCCCCTGTGGGGGTGGCTCAGCTTGCCTGGCCCGACAGCGTCAGCAGTTTCCAGAGGCACCAGGAGACCTTACCGGTGAGGCGGGTGGAGAGTCACTGCCTGGAAACTTTGACCAAACAGACTACAGTCCCCGATTTACGATGCTTCGACGTAGATTTTCCGACTTTAAGAAGGTGCAAAACTGATACACATTCAGCGGAAACCATACCTCAGAATTTGAATTTGGTATTTTCCCAGCCAGCGACATGCTGTACGGAACTGAAACTGTCCTGTGATGCCCGACAGCCTCGCGGCCATGGGGCTCGACAACTGATACCTGATGGCCACGCCGTGCCCGTACGGCCACCCTGTCGTCACTTTCAGTGTCCTACTCAACAAATTACGTGAGCTGGTCAGTGTTCCGCTACAACAGGCTTTGTGTCAGATGCTTCTGCTCTGGGAGTCCAAGGTAGGCCAGGCGAAGCCAGGATGTTTGGTAAGTTGAGTGTATCAAGTGCATTTTCAACTCACACTGTTTGCAGCTTACAGTCGATTTACTGGGACGAAACCCCGCTGTAAGGTAAGATCTTCAGAGGGAAAAAAGGACAAGCACGTACCCTTCCTCCCTGGGCCCAGTAATGATCAAATCAGAGGCTCCAGAGGAGAAAGGAGAGTATGGGGTTATTTGTAGCGCCTGAGCAGTGCAGATTCGGAAGCTGAGGCCCGGGGAAGGACAGGACTTCCTAGAGGCCCAGAGGAAGCCAGAGCAAAGCAGGACGAGGCCCGCAGTGCCCCCCACGGGCAGGTGCAGTGGTGGCGGGGCACCCGGTGTCAGGCTGGCACCTGCACCCTCCTCTCATGCAGATGGGACTCAGAGGTGGGGGCAGACGGACAAACGTGAACAACGAGCCAGTGCCAGTGTAAGTGGGCCCTGGGGTGGATCGTGGAAGGCCTGGAAGGGGGTGCCGGGAACAGGCCTGGGGGGGCCGGGCTGGGCCTCGGAGGCCTGGCCAGGTGAGGGCAGGCGGAGGGGAAGCGAAGGCGCCAAGATTGAGGCCAACAAGAGGTCTGGGTCGGGGGTGAACCGACACTGAAGGGGGGCCTGGTCACCTCCAGACGGCCCTGCCCTCCCAAGCCCGTCCTGGCACCTGCTCTGGTTCCTCACAGCCCAGGCCTCCACTCTGCTCCTCGCCCAAGGCTCAACCCCTCTCGGAGTGTCCGCGGCGGACGCCTCTCCTCACTTCAGGGCTGGAGTCCCTTGCTCTCCAGAAGCCTGGCTTCTGGACCTCAGCCCCTGTGGGAGGTAGAAGCGGGGGCCCCTGTGAGGGGCGGGCACGGAAGGGCCTCGCGTCCCCACAGGGCAGCTCGTCTGTGTGCCGGGGAGGCCCGTGCAGCCGATCTGAATACGGCCAGCCCTCCAAGCTCCTGAAGCGGAGACGGAGGGCCAGGCCCCCGGCCTGGGACGCTTTGTGGTTTCATTCCCCCCTGGGAGTCCTTGTTTCCTACTCGGACTGCGTGTGGTTCTACGTGATCTCTGAAGAACTGGGTGAAGGCGGGGGGAGCACTGGGGTCCTGACAGGCATGTGGAATTGCTTTACCCAAGGGAGGGCAGCCTGTGGGCACAGGGGAGGGGAGTACAGGACCCCTCCCCGCATTCTGTGAGGTTCTAAACACCCTGCGGCTGGGGAACAGGCCTGGAGCTCAGGGCTCAGGGATTACAGCCATGGCCCCTGTGGTCACTGACAAGGTGAGGGGCGTGGCAGGAGCCGTGCCCTCCGAGTCAGCGTGCTGGGACCGAATCCTCGGGCCCCGTGTAGCTGGCATTGCCGGCTTTCCACAGAAGGTGAGCAAACCAGGGCTCTGAGAGTCTGAGCAGCCTTTCCGAGGCCCCCAGGGCTTGGGGCGCTGCAGGGAGGCGGCCTTCCCCACCACCGCGGTGGGGCAGGGGATTCTCTGGTCCTGCAGCAACTCCACAGCGCGGCCGGTGCAGCTCCCGCAAGCCCTTGGGGAAGCCGCGTCTGCGTCTGTTCTGGCCTTTCTGTTGGGTTCCTGGGCTCTGAGAGAGCAGCAAGCCCGAGTTGGGGCCCTGAGCCCCACCCAGGCCCACTGCCGGGTCTTTCCTAGATGATGGTCTGAGGAAGGACCCATCTGAGGCCCCCCTGCTCCAGCAGGAAGTGTCTGTCTGGGCCCATACCCAGCACAGCACCAGCCAGAACGGGGCCCCGAAGCAGCTGCTCAACCCATGAATGCACAACCTTCCAGTGAGTCAGCCCCTGCCTCTCTCCACTCTGGGCATCCAGACCCCTTTCATTCTGAACACCCAGCCCTCCCCCTGTCCCCTGCCTGGACTCCCAGGAGGGGACAGTGATATCCACTCACTGCCCTAAGCAGCCTGCCTCCCTGGGCTCGGGGCCAGGAGAGCCCCCCACTCCCGAGGCACCCTCAGCTCACAAAGAACCTTCCAGCTAGCCCAACGGAGGAGGCGTATCAGAGACCTCCGGAGAGTGGAGCATTGACTCCCATATCCCGGCCCCATCACACAGCCCCAGGCTCCCCCCTCTTCCGGAGCGAGGTCTGAATGGTTTCTGCAGAGACCTCTCCTCCCCCGCAGCCCAGCACCGAGTCCTAAATGGGCCAGGGCCAGTCACACCTTTGTGCCTTCCACACACTGTGCTCACTAGGACACTGTCTCCCGTGAACAGCTCAACTCTACTGTCCTTCGAGGCCCAGCTAAGGGGGCACCTGGTCTGGGCCATGTTCCCTCCTCCCCTGGGGAGAATTCCTCACAAACCCCTGGCCTCCACGGCACTTCCCATGTCCCTCGGCGCCCGGGCAGGATGGATCACGGTCATTTACGGAGCCCTGGAGCCTCGTGGAGGTTGTGGTCTAGAACAGGTGGACGGGTGGGTGGCTGGGTGAATAATGGATACAGGGGTGGATGGGTGGCACAGGATGGGTGACGGAAGGGACAGAACGGTCTCTGGGAACAGTGCAATGCAAAGGACAGAAGGCAGGCAGCTTAGGGACTTGTGTTCTCAGGCAGGCCAGAGGTCATTCTGGGTTTCAGTCCTTTGTGGAAGCAGCCTGGGTCCAGCCGTGGGTTTTCTGAATCCCTGCAGCCCTCTGAGCGGGAGGCGCCCTGGCGTGTGGTATTTAACTCACGTGTGGAAGGTCCTGAGCCTGGGGCTGGTCTCCACCAGCCCCGTGAGAGCAAGATTGTGCGTCTAAGTGTGAACTGTGTTGGTGTCTCCGCGCACTGTCTGCAAGCTGGAGGGTCACACACCGTTGGCCTGTGGGGTGTTTAACACCGAGAGGTTGAGAGATTGCATAAAAGGCCAACACTTCCCAGCCTTTACCAGACAGACGGGGCTGCGGCAAGTCTGCGTGTCGGGCTTGGTGACCGGAGGCTGCTTCCTTCAGAGAAGCGGGCGCTCTCTGGTTTGCCACACTCCCCGCCCCTCCCTACCAACCGCCCAGGGGCAACTGCCATTATTACTGTGGTTGACTTTGTGAGTGTGTGGGGTTGACGGGGAAAAGGAAGCCAGAGAGTGAAATGACTCTTGTAACCATGACTATAAAAAGGAGGAAAATGAAAGCCCAGGAAGGCCATGCAATTTTTCGGAAAACGGTGGGGGGAAGCGCGTTTTGTGTCGGAACTGAAGATTGCTGTGTGATTGACAAGGGCACAGAGGGGTGTCTTACTGCCCCTCGTCCCCCCCCCCCCCCGCCCCGGCCCCCTGCAGGGCTGCTGGCCTGGTGGGTGCCTGGGTGGCCCGCCTATCTGCTCTGCTGTGGACGCAGTTTGCTGCTGAAAACGCCACTTCTGAGTCCACAAGCAGCGGCGGGCATCCCGGAGCTCGCCTGGACTTGACCTAAAAAAGGCGGATGTTTGTATCTGCCCTCTCCTAGGTTATTCCCCCCCCTCCTAAGGTAGTTGTAGGAAGTATTTAAAACCATAGCACTCCCCGGCACTGGGATGTGAGAGGCCGTGGGTTGCTCTGGGAAAGTGCTCTCCCTGTTCTTTCTGTACCTACCTGACAGGCACCTGCTTGGAGTTCAGTTTTGGGGGGGTCGCTTTAAAACTTGGGGGATGGGGCGCCTGGGTGGCTCAGTCAGTTAAGCGGCCGACTTCGGCTCAGGTCATGATCTCACGGTTCGTGGGTTCAAGCCCTGCGTTGGGCTCTGTGCTGACAGCTCAGATCCTGGAGCCTGCTTCTGATTCTGTGTCTCTCTCTCTACCCTGCCCCCTGCTCATGTTGTCTCTCTCTCTCTCTCTCAAAAATAAATAAAAGCATTAAAAAAAAAAAAAAAAAAACTTGGGGAATAAGAGTTCCTGAACCATGGAGAGGAAAATCCTGTCCTGAAGGCTTTGGTGGGCGACCACTTAGTCATCCTGACCTCAGTTTGCGCCATCGAGGGCACACCTCATCACGGGGACGGGGATTCTGTCCGCCACGCACCTGCCTGGTCTCTCACTTCCGTGCTGAATGCCCTGGGCCACCGTGGGAGTGTCGGGGGGGGCACTGCCGCCTGCAGAACCGAAGGGGCGGTGGGGACCGGGGGCTCAGAGACTCTCAGAATTAGGAGCTCTATTAATATAATCTAGCGTATTAATATGCTGTAGAGAAAATATACGATCATTTCAATAGATGATTAAAAGACATTTATCAAAAGCCACCATCCATTCCTGATAAAAAACATTTAGAAAAATAGAAACAGACGGCTAGTTCTTTAACAGGATTAAAAAGAAAAAAAAACCTGTCTTCACAGAGCCAGCCAAAGCGCAGCATTACGGGTTAATGTTGAAATTAGAAACTTCTATGAACACGCAGGTACGACGAGGCGGCGCAGCGGCCGGCTGGCACCGGACGGAGGCCGCCTGGGCGGTAGCAGGTGAAACCGCCTGCCAGGGACGCCACAGGAAAGCGGCAGAAAGGCCAGGAGAGACTGCAGAAGCTGGTGAGGAGCCCGCAGCTTCTGGATACACAAATGTCGGGAAACATGAAAACATAAAACACCTGGAATGACCCAAACAGCAGCGTGCAGGGGCTCTCCAAAGAACCCCGTTCTGCTCTGCTCGCTCCGCCTAAAATGCCAATCACGCCTCTGTCCATTTATGTAGTCAACTTGGTGACAGGAAACGCTAGAACAGCGTTTTTGGGACCTCCCCTCTCCCCGCCCTCAAAAGATTCTGAAGTTAAGCTGGAAGAATTATCATGTGACTATAACTGGGGAGATTTTGGGGTCGTAAAGGGAGAACTCTATGACATAGTAAAGCTTATTCTAAAGCCGTAAGATTCAGAACAGTGTGGCGATAGTGTAAAAAGAACGGAGAAGAATAGCAAAAGAAAGGTTACCTGATCCCCTTACATAGTGAAACAATATGAGAAAGAAGGCATTTAAGTCTCACTGAAGTGGGGGCGCCCGGGCCGCTCAGTCAGTTAAGCGTCTGACTCTTGATCTTGGCTCAGGTCAGGAGAGCTCATGGTTGTGATCTTGAGCCCCGCGTCCAGCTCTGCCTGCGCCTGCTTCAAGTTCTCAAGATTCTCTCTCCCCCTCTCCCTCTTCCCCTTCCCCCTCTCCCCTGCTTGCATTCTGTCTTGTTCTCTCTCAAAAAAAAATTTTTTTTCACTGAAGAAAGTAATCCATGTTCAGAAAACCAGCTAACACTATGGGAGAAAATAAAGCTGGTCCTAATTCTTATCTTCCAATAAATTTCAGATGGGTTAAGAAGCTGAGAAGAATTTAGAATTTTAATATATTAAAATATGAAGGAGTGGAAGAAAATAGGACTGATTATTTTTATAATCTAACGATGACACAAAACCCAAAATAGATCAAGTGTTAAAAACAAAAACAGTGCCCACGAAAAAGTGAAGACTACGATGTAGCAGAACACATCATTGACAAGATGAACCACTAGTTAAAGTGTGTGTGAACCTACGACGGAGAGAAAGTTGTTACAAAGAACATGAATTCTTGGTTTTTAAATTTTATTTTAGGGAGAGGGCGAGCAAGAGGGAGAAACCCAAGCAGGCTGTGTGCGTAGCCTGATGTGGTTCTTCATCCCACAACCCTGGGATCGTGACCTGAGCTAAAATCAAAAGTCGGATGCTCAACTGCCAAGGTGCCCCAAGAGCATAAAGAATTTTTAAAAACAAATTAAAAAAAATCAAGCCAACAGAAAACTTTGGGCAGGGGGCACGAACAGAAAAGATCCACAAAATAACTACAAATAGGCAATAACCATATGAAAGAATGTTCACCTTTAAATACTGGTATGCCCAGCTGTGGTTAGAGAATGGCGGGGGGGGGGTACCCCTCATACACTACGGGGTGGAGTGGGGGAGGTTTCAGTGGCACCCCCTTCTGGAAGACAAAGTGGTAATATATATTCTTCTAAAGGAAGACCCAGAGGAGCAAAGACACATGTACAAAGAAATATACTGCAGCAGCATAAGAGGGAATAATTGGAAACACCTCAAAAGTCAGACAATAGTGGATTGCTTAAGTAAGTTACGGCATAATCATAAAAGGGAACCGCACGTAGTCATTAAACAGAACGAGGCAGGTCGTCTGTGCAGAACGATATGGAAGGTTGCGCCAAGTGCGAAGCCAGGTACCAAGGATCATGCGCAGCGTGAGCCGACCGAACGCGTGCGCGTGCGTCTGCGTGCGTCCGCCTTTTACTTTACGTGTTGGTGACGTCTGCAGTTTTATAAACATGCACAACCTCAGAACTCAAGGGGGAACACTCTAAATATTTAAAAAACGGATTCTGATTGGCAGGGTAGCTGCTTAGGATGATAAGCCGTCCAAGAGATCTGCTCCACCTAATGGGGAGGGAGCGAACCTCGTCTGCGGCACCGAACTGGGTCCTATCCCGAAGAGTCTATGAAGTGGTGGTCCCCGAGCTACTCCCCATATTTCAAAAGAAGCCGACCACTTCTTGTGAGCCTTCAGAAAGACCACCCATTAAACTAATTTATTAGGTTTCTTTCTTTGGGGCTGGAATGATCTCAACTCCGTGTGTAAGAATTTGGGTGGTGGCTCTATGCAATAATGTTAAAAGGGGAGAAGACCAGGCTAACTTCTATTTATTTAACTAACTTTTATTTAATAAGTAAGTCAGGAAACATTTATTTCCCAAAACGTATTAGCTTCCTCACTGAAAAATAAAAGATTCTGGCTGGTGAAAAAACCTTTCATCTGGAGACACGGCGGCGGATTTCCTACTGCAGTTTCTGATCTGACCACTAGATGGTGCAAAGGGACCACAGATTTTGCAACGTCTCCCTCGCATGAAATTCTTTACCGTTAATAAGCACAATGAAAGCATTCCAAAAGTAGAAAGAATGAACAATTGTGCTGGGACATGAACATTTTGCTTTTATAAAATTGGGACTCTGCCATTTCATTACGGACACAAAAATCTTCTGCCTCGCTTTCTTCCCGCATATGGCGGTCCCAGGCCTACTCGCATCCATTTGTAGGGGCCTGCAGAAGTCTGTGCAAAGCGGATGCCCAAAAGTTGAATTCAGAAATTCTTTTTACCTTGCGCCGCCACGTGTGTTTCCGTTAATTTCACCTCAATGTCGTGACGTAAATGCTAGTGGAATCGGCCCCAAGCTAAATAAGCAAGAAGCTCCATTTTTCAACATACAAACACATAAAGATGTCAGCTCAAACTGTTTACTAATTAACACTTAAAAAGACACAAATTAGATATGCGTGGCTAAGAGCAATTATAATCAAGACGAATTTCTCTAGTCATTTGGGAACTGAGAAAAATGCCTAATTGCTGGAACCAATGTTTTAAAAACTGAAATCACGCCAGTTAGCAAATATGTTCATTTAAAGAACATTCCACGTGACTACACTCTTGAGGATTGACTACAAACATGAGAACAAGGAAAATATTTAGGTATAAAATTAAAATTTTAAGCTCCCTTAGATTTATAACTTCTTCATTAAATACGTCTGCAAACAGCAGCCCATAAAAACCTGTAGCAATTAAGTGGTTAAATGAACTGCTTCCCTTGTCAATTTTAAGGGAGTGATTAGTATTAGCTCGTCCCTTTACTAATTAGGTTCTCCTGTGTCTTTCAGCTCTAAAGGCGGCCGAAAATGGAGGCTGTGTGCCCTACAAGGAAGCATAGGGGGCTGATGAGGCTTGCCTCGCCGAGCTGAATTTTCAGTGTGGCGCCCACTGGAGGGAGGGTGAGCCTCGTGTTCCTGTGGGAGGTGGGCAGCGGGTGGGGAGACGGCTGTGCCCGGAGCTGGGAGGCAGGGCGGGCGCTGGGGGCCACTTCCTCTAAAGAACCGTTGGCTCCTATTTCTAAAAGGCTTGCGGGGTTGTTCTGCATGTGGTACGAAATCTACAACCAAGGCTGCTGGAGGGGTGACACTGGGGACGGCCAGGGCCACAGGGCAGGTGGGGCAGTGGGCGGGGAGGAAGGACAGCCCGAATGGTAAAGGGGACAGAGCCACCGGGATTATTTTAGGGGCTGCTGCCCTTCCCCCTGGCTGTGACGGCGAATCCATCAGATGGGGAAGCGGGTCAGCTGCCTACAAGGGACATAAAGAGCGGCAGACACGGGGAGTATTTATACGCCCATCTTCTCTGAGAGAAGACGCTTCATCACAGGGATTGGCTGTGAAATTACCCTTTTCCTGACTCCTGAACAGAGACGACCTTTCGTCTGGGCATCGGGAAGGACAGTAAGGGTTGTGATGGGACACGGTCCCCCAGGGCTGCCACCACTCTCCTGCTGCCCAGCCGCGTGGGGGAGGGGCCCGGGCCAGAAAGCCTCCCCATCACTGCCACCCATCACTTCCCACGGCTGAGGGGAGACGAGCAAAAACTCACTTTCTCGTGCCTCAGACTAACTTACACGGCAGATGCCCTGCTCCGAGCCGGGGATGGATGTGGACGGCAAGGAATGTGCCTGCTGGATGACAGGCCGGGCCGCTCTGGATGCGGGAGCAGCAGCTGTCGGACCCACGCTCCGGCTGCGGTGGGGGGTGGGGCCATCAGGCCTGCGGAGAGGAGCGCAGGGGACTTGCCCCAGAGCCACGTCTACACGGAAGACTTGGCAAG
>NC_043712.1:8425609-8431347 GCF_006229205.1 Suricata suricatta
CACCTGGCATCTATCTGCCCACCAAGGTGGCGGGTGGCTGTGGTCCACACTGCCTGCACACTGCCAGGTGGGCTCATCCGTCTTCCTGCTGGCAGGGCCCAGCGTCACACTCTCCCTGAAGCTCGCCTGATGGGGGGGGGGGGGGGGGGCAGAGGTGCACTGCCCACTCACCGCTGGGGTGGCCCTTGTCTCCATCTCTCACTGGGGGGATTCTCGGGTGTGGCAGGTGCACTGCGGGCCCTGATGTGGGGTGGTCCCCGCCTGCGCTGGCTGCTGGCGTATCCCCTCTGGTCCCTAACAGGGTGAGGGAGTTCCTTCAAGGAGCGAACTATCCCTGTGGCCAAATGACAGCAACGGGGCACAGGCTTACACTCAGAAACACCCCCGGCAGAGCAGGGTATGCCAAGTTAAGGTTGGCAGGAAAGCAGACCCACCGCCATTCTGGACAGACAGGACGATGTGTTGTCATCAGGGACTGCACTTGGACTTCCTTTACGGCTGAGATCACCGAGCCCAGGTTTCTGCTGTAAACGGGGCGATGCCACCTCTCTGCCGGGTGTGGAGAGTGAAGGACGGAAACACATGCGCGGCACAAAGCAGCCTCCGTGGATGCTGGACTCTCTCTGCTGCCCACGAACCCAAAGGATCGACGAGGGATTCGGGATGGGCAGAGAGAGGCGGCTCCGGTCACGTGTCTGCCCCGAGCCCAGAGGGCGTCTCCCGCCTTTCTGTGGGGAAGGGGTTCGGCTTCCTGAAGCATGACGACATAATTCACCGTGAGCAAAGCCAGGCAGACCCCACCCCGCAGCCCCCAGGGGCAGCCGGACTTGCCAGGCATGGAAAGTTGCAGAATCATCCTGACCAAAGGGACACCCAGCGATGCAGGCCAGAGCCTGGGAGCCAGGGAGGGGCGGTGGCCCAGCTGCTCTCCTCGGCCTCCGACTCCGAGGGCTGTGCCGAGTTCAGTGGTGAAAGGGAGCAGGTTCATGATTGTTTATGGAGAAAATTCTCTGCCGTTGTTGCCGAAGCAGCAGCCGGCTCACCAGAGTGTGATATCAACACACTAATCACCGTGAAATGGACACGGATGGCCCGGTAAGTAACTTCTAAATCCTCAGATCACATGAAAAGCCGCGGCATTCTTGACTGTGGAGGTATTTGTGGCAGTTTTACACCCTATTTAACGTTTGCAACCTCCCCCATTTCCTCCCATATTAACTGCACTTTAATGTCCTTCAACACAGAACACAGACGAGGATTTTTAGCCCATCGCTTAAGCAAGAAATCAAGCTCAGTGTGGTCACCGGGACGTCGCTGCTCAGCCTCTAGCGGCAGGGCGGCGTGCCGTGCGGACACGGACGGATTTCGGCTGCTCGCCCCCCTTCCTGTGGACGGTCATAAGGGACAGTAATAGTGAGCATGACTGAGACGGGGGTGGCAGCAGCTGGGCACTGTCCTAAGCCCTGGACGCGACTGTCTCGCTCAAACCCCCTAAGTTCTGTGAGAGAGGATTTGTGTTACTCTCCCAATTTACAGGGGAGAAGACGGAGGTTCAGGACGGTTAAGTGGCATCGCTGAGATGGAAGCCCAGGGCGGCAAGTCCAGAGTTCTCCTTCCCCCCACCCAGCCTCTGCTCAGAGCGCCTGACATCAAGACGACACCTTCTAACAAAACACCCGTTTGGGTCGGATTTTCGTCCTCGGCTGAGAATTCAGGTTTCTGGTGGTTTGTGCCCCCACAACACCCATCCGGCCCGCTGGGGGTGGGAGCCGGTGGGAATGTAGGTAGAGCGTCGAGCGGAAGGTGAGCACAGGGCAGGTGCTGAAATAAACGGGGCCGTGGCTGCGGCACAGGAGGCCCGCGGCGGGACAAAACGTGGCATCGGGACGGCTGCCGCCTGGTCCACACACGGGCCCTCAGAACCCTCAGCCGCGGTGCCGGGCCCCCGGGTCTGCAGCACCCGTCACGTGCTCCTGAACACCCCAGATTGCCTGTCCTCCCAGCCTCAGACGGAGGGGACGGCCTGCCCCCAGTCCGCGTGGAGCTGGGGGAGACATCTGTGTGGCCTTGTCGGTCCTGAAGGACACGGGCCGCGCCCCTGCCCGGCCGCTGCAGCCAGAGCCAGCCGCCTGAAAGGCCTCTGCACACGCTCGCGGAGCCGCTGCCCGCGGGAGCCGGCCCTGGGCGGTCAGAGCCCGAGGCGGGCAGGACCGCCTGGGCGCCTCGCTTTGGAGCAGGGTGCGCTCGGGGGCCGCGTGCATGTGGCCCCAGCCATTCTTCTCCCCGAGTTTACTGCCCAGCCCCCGCCCTCCCCTGGTCTAGAGATGACAATCAGGTGGGCTTTTATGATTGACGGAAAATCAAAGACAAAGGGGGACTTTTTTGTCTTGTTTTTGCCATGACAGCCTTAGAAATTTGTTGTACTGCCTTGATTCAATTTTCCTTGATTTCAGCCATCTTTCAATAATGCAACCTGCGTCTGTGAGCTGGGCATACAGGAGAAGACCCCGAGGAGCTGAGAATATTGAAATGGTTCTACCGTTTCCATCTTGGAGACAAATGTTCCTTGCAGAGGGGGGCCGGGTGCGAGCATGTGACTCTGCCTGACAGCCGTCCCCACGGAAGAGATGACGCACACACACTCGGGGGCCGCCTTACGAAAACACGGGACACCGGCGGGCGCCTCTGACCCCCGGGCTCCTTCCCTCCTCTCGGCTCTTTCCTCAGAGTTGTCCCATGTGCTGGAATCTGGGATTTCTTTCTTTTTTATTAGGAAATCATCCAAACCATGGGGAACTGGGCTGCCAAGCGGGGCCTGGCTTATCGGGCAAAACGGAAGCCGTCCTGATCCTTGCTCTGAGCCCAGAAGAGGCTGGCGGATGCTTCCCCAAACCCCGACTCGCGGCACAGAAGCCAGCAGGAGGAGGGGGCGAGAAGGAGGAGGCTCGGCCTATCCCCCAACCTCCACCTTTTAAAAAACAGAGGCATCTGAAAACACTGAAGCAGAATTGTTTCATCTGTCACTTAAAACCTTCCGGCTTAGGAGGGGCCGGTCAGATTTGACTTGAAGCGATAAACACATGAAAAGTGAGTTTCTTTTTCTAAGGAATAAATTTGAGTGACTGTGCATTCCTCGGAGAACCTCCCCCATCTCCGCCCCCAGATCCTGGAACCCGAGACCCGGCCCACCTGCCCCCACGCTGGGCTGCTGGCTTACCTCTTTTTCAATTTCTGCCAGAGATTTGATGGTGATTCCCAAGAGATCAAAGGGCTGCATCTGCAAACACAGATCAAGTCATCCTTTTAAACGGAGAATGCTGTTTCCCATTTGCTTTTATGCGCGGCCATGGTGACACCTCCAACCATGCTCCAACCCCTTCGTGTTCTAGCATCTTCTCTGCCCTCTTTCAGTGGAAACCCACCAGGACTCTAGTGAGGGGACGGGCAACAGGAGCACACATTCCAGAAAACCAGGCTGGCCACAGGGCTGGCCCCTGCTGGTGGGGACCCCTGCCTGGTCGTCTGCTGGCAGCCCTCAGGTCACAGCCCTCCTGAAGGACAGTGACCATCACTGATAACTTCTGCCTCTTTTCTCCTTGCCCGAGTCGAAAGCCGGTTTGCTCCTTCGGCAGCTGTGGGGCCGGAGAAGCCCAAGACTTCACCTCAGGCTGCCCCCGCTGCTCCCTCCACATGGTGGGACACGGCTAAGGGCCTCCAGGAGGCCGACAGTCCCTTTCTCGTCTGGGACTCCTTGCCATCCAGGGAAGTTCTAGGGCCTCTGGAGATGCAAGGGCAATGAAGGACCTGGCCATCAATTCTCATCTGAGGAATCAGTGGTGGTGAGAAATGGTAACACTGCATTTTAATGGGTGTTTCTAGAAGTTCATGAACGGAAGCTTTTTCTGAAAATGCTGGCTTTTTTTTTTCTTTTTTTAATTAAAACATTTTTTTAAACATTTTATTTATTTTTGAGAGAGAGAGAGAGAGAGACAGCATGAGCAGGGGAGGGTCAGAGAGAGGGAGACACAGAATCTGAAGACAGGCTCCAGGCTCTGAGCTGTCAGCACAGAGCCCGACGCGGGGCTTGAACCCACTAACTGAGATCATGACCTGAGCCAAAGCTGGACGCTCAACTGACTGAGCCACCCAGGCGCCCCAAAAATGCTGGCTATTCAACAGACGGCATGCAAAGTCAAATGCACGTGGCAACAAGAGTCAGCGGGGGGCGGGGTGTGTGGGGCCCAAAGAAGCCTGAGCTGGACGCATGTGGCAGGGGAGCCGGTCTCTGGGGCCCCTGCTCTGAGTCCCCCCGGGCGCACCAGCACTCTGTATTCGAGAGGGGCCAGCAGCAGGCAGCCGGGGACAAACAGGTGAAACCAGAGTCTCGGACAAAACCCCAGGCCTTCGCGATCTGAAGTGCAGCCCAGTGGAGGGGCTTCCCCTCCTGCTCCGAGCAGCGTGGGGGGTCCCCCTGGCTGGGCCGCCGGGGCCGTCAGAGGAGGAGGCGCACAGGAGGTGCCCAGGGCCGGGCAGCCGCGAGCTTGCCAGGGCGATCTTGGGATGGGGCCACCAAGTGCGGCACGCAGCTCCTGGGGGCACACTGCCAGCAGCCACAAGACCGTCCGGCTCTCTCTCGCGGCCAGCCCGGGGGGCCGGAGCGGGGGTGCCTGCCCGCCATCCGGCAGGGGTCCAGCTGCTGCATCGCCGGGCTCTAACTGCCCCACCAAACTCTCCGACCGGAGCAGGTGCGCAGGACAGAACAGCCTCTCTGAGGGAGCGGGTGGGAGAGGCGCCAGCGTCGCCATGGCAACGCGGCCAAGTGGCGTCGGCTGAAGTTACTCATGCTCCGCATGTCACGTCACGAGCATTTTTCAAGATTAAGCTGCTTACCAGAAGGGTTCAGAGGAGGCCTATTATATTTCATGAAAATGGAAACGACAGAGCAGGTCAAATCGCAAGCCGGGTGGTTTTAAGCCGGATCCAGGAAATACGCTGGAGGATCCTGTGGCTGGTGCCCAAACTGGGGCCCTCGCGCTTATTAGCGACTCAAAGCAAACTTCTGCAAGGATTTAAAAAAAACCCCAAACAAGTCTATCGAACCTGCATGGACCAGGCCCGTACAGTTGGGGGGGGCGCCCTCTGACAGGGTCCCAGGGGTGCCAGGTGGGGTGGGCTCGGGCCTGCAGGCCCCGCCAGCCCCCTCAGGTCCCCCGTCGTCAGAGACAGCTCAGGGGCCCCGGCCTGCGGGTGCGGGTTGTGAGCGGGACCCACGGCTGCGGGCATGCACGCCAGCCCGCCGGCCCGGCCACTCGGAGGCCTCTCTCCAATTCGGAGCAGAGAGTGTGGTTATCACAGAATCTGGGAACGGCAAGGAAAAAACCCGGCAGCCTTTTTTCTGCAAGATGTTGTCACCGTTACATAAAAAAGAACAAAAAGTAAGAAGTTGAACCTGGGGGCGCCCGGGTGGCTCAGTGGGTTAAGCATCTGACTTCAGCTCGGGTCACAATCTCATGGTTCGTGAGTTTGAGCCCCACATCAGGCTCTGCGCTGTCCTGACCTTCGGACCTTCTGTCCCCCCTTCTCTCAAAAATAAATAAACATTTAAAAAAATCTTCTGAAGTTGAACTTGCAAACCAAGAACATTCGCAACTAGGCCAATTTATGGTCACATTTAAAAAAAAAAAAAAGAAAGAAAGAAAAGGCTCAGTCACAGCCAAATCTGAGTTTGTCCACTTGTC